>NC_052403.1:10610683-10716059 GCF_009389715.1 Phoenix dactylifera
CATTAATGACATCATTTCTGGTTCTACTAATGAAGAGTTATATTGCAAGGTGAGTTTGAAATATGTATGATGAATGAATTAACATCTTCTCTCAAACTCCAAATTAAGACAAACAGGAAAGGGGATCTTCATTGACCAACGTTAGTCCACAAGAAAACTCTTATAGAAGATTGGCATGAAGAAGGTATATCTATGACCCCATCTTGTAGAATTTGAAAAGGATGAGCAAAGTAGATCTATTGTTTAAAGCTGTATTGAAGCATGATAGAATAATTATTTTATCATACAGCTAGTAGACCAGATTGTATGCTCATTATGTGACCATGTGCAAGACTTCAATCTAACTTTAATGAATCTTATTTTATTGATAACAAATAAATCATAATCTGAATTTTTGATAGAAACAACTGTTTAAGATAAAGTTGATTAAAACTTAGCTAAAATATCTTATTGATATTTATCTTAAGCAAATAGAATCTAAACTAAATTGATTCTGAAAATAAAAAAATGATTGGACCTTGATAAATCTTTCTATTGCCTCACATGCTTGTCCTTGAACCATCTTAGTTAATGAAACTATCTCTTTAGTTCAAGTGATATGTGCTTGCTTATATTTAGGCAATCTCTTGAGTAAAGTGACTCAACATGCAACTATTGTCATATCTTATATTGAGTCATCTAGTTAAAAAATATGTTGGATGAATGTTTTGTATCTTGAAGAAACTAATGACTCTCTTTCAAGAAAGAAAAGGAGTTTGTTAATGATGCAGGATCCTTGAGCAAGAAAATGAGAGATCTCAACTTGAAGGATATCTCCATGTAAGATACAATAAACATTCACATGCAAACAAGAGAGAGGACCTTCTTCAGCCAAAGGTTCATACATAAGAAATCTAGTAGGTATTTGACTGAAGAATGCAGAATGAATTGGTAATTCTAGATACTTCTTGAGCAAAGTCAACAACTTAAATCTTATTATGGCATGATTAAGGTCTTTAATTATTAATTTTTGATATCATGGCTCTATATATATTGATTGACTTATGCTCTTAGAAATTGTTTCATGGTTTGCCCAAACTAAATGATTTCTTTGCCTATATCATAACCATGAAATACACAAGTATATGCTTAAAATTTGATGTAAAATAACTTGTGAGAAGTTATGAATCCATGAGCATAATGAAAATGTTGTTTGCATGATACACATATATATGATATACAAGATTAATTCTTTATTCTGCTCTTTCATGTAAATTACTTGAGAATAACAAAAAGAGAGAGAGGTAAAGAAAAGAAAATGGATATTATTCAAGAGGTGTAAAATCTAAGCAAAGGCAAATACTCCAATCTTAAGGAAAAGCAAAACAAGCATAATATATTCGGCACATTTGGAAGGGATAAAATTCGTAATTAATTACACTTAAACAGGGAGAGTTTGAAGTGAACTTTATAAATTTTCTATATTGCTCATCATAGGGATGGTGCCAATGGGGAGGCTAGTGATAGTACCCGGCACTATTTGACCCAACTATTCGGTGTAGGGCATATTAGGGACGGCACAAGAGGGAGGCTAGTGGTAGTACCTCGTGCCCCTTCCCAACTCCACCGGATAGGGAGCAAATAGAGTATAGAGCATAAGAAAGTAAAAATGAAAGACAAAGTTAATGAAAGTATATAAGAAGAATCAAGTCAAATTTTTTAATCACTTGAAAACACACTTTAAGGATGAAATCATTGCAAGATAATATTTAAATAGGGGGAGTTTATTTGAAAAGAATTGATTTTGATCCTTAACATGCTTGTTCTTAATATTTTAATGCATGACTTAACACACAATATATTTTGCATGTGGCATGATGTTCTGAATTATGAATTCTCAATATTTTGTAATGTTCCATGATTGGATAATCTGATTGAATGGTTGAAATACTATATGAAGTTATTTTATTTTATTATAGAAAAGAAATTTCAGATTTATCGTTCACAATCATCTCTAAAATCTGAAAGTCGAATAAAATTGTAGAAAGGAGAAGAGAAGAATATCTCTATTTAGGAAAAATAAATTGATTTTGTTCTATCCTTCAACTTGCCTAAATTTGGTATATAATATTCTAATTCGTACCAAAACTCAACATTAAATACAAAGATTCTGAATATGCTCTTATATGTTTGAAATATGTGTTTTCAATCGTAATAATTTAAGATGAGCTACAATGTGGAAGATACATATCTCAAATTATGACTTTGAAAGCCTCTATTGAAAATCCTATGTAATTCAGAATCTGATTTTGTATAAAAGCTTAAACTCCATATGATTTCTAAATAAAATCTTAATTTAAGAAAAACAGAATTAATTTGGATGCCTTGGTTGATTGCTCCGATACGCATCCGAAACATATCATTTCTTATCTTCAAAATATACTAATATTGGTCTAAATGATGTGTCTTTCGATGATCTTGATTGCAAGTAAATTTTTTAAATATATGACTTTATTTTAATATTTAAAAATTTATTGAGCTTCATGTATACATTGCTGAAAAACTGTGATTAAGAAATTGAGTTCTATAAATACACATACCTCAATGACCATCTATATGTTTTTCTCTCCTACATTCTTAAAGACTATCATCAGAATATATATATATAGAGTGAATAATCTTAAAGCTAGAAATATTTCAGCTCACTCAAATGATTCTTAAAAAGAAAGAAAATGTAAATGCTTTTGAAAGAAACTGAGCTTCAAATGAATCATTTTCTAATTAATATTTCTATACATTTTCTCTAAGATTAGGAGAAAACATAACTTGTTCTTAAAGGATTAGAAAGAGTGATTACTATAAATTTTGAATAATTCTAGATCACTCTACATTCTTGATGTCATAATGTTTCAATTTTATTCACATTTGTCATTAAAATCTGAAATTCAACAAAAGAAAAGAATGATTAAAGAAGTATGCATCTTTTGAGGGGGAGCTTTAGATATTCAGTATCTTATCCTAAAGTTACTTCAATTTGATGCATACCTTGAATTTTATGGATTGATTTTGATGAACCTCCTTATATTGCAAGACATGCTTTAATTACCTTGAGATGAGTTCTATAAAGGTTGTCTTATCTCAAACCTTGAGTCTTATGAAAATAAGCTGAAACTTATAGAAAATACATTTTTGAGATTGACCATTTTATTGAACATTATCTTCAAATTCTAAACTCTTAAATGGAATGATCAATTGAGGGGGAGAAAGAAAATTTAAGAAGGAGAGGTCTTATGGAACTTAATCGCGTATATCTATAACTAAAGGAGAAAGGAAGAATACTAAATGAAAAGTGATCCTAATGCTCTCCAATGTTTATCATCTGAAATTTAAATCTGAAAATTTTTACGATACACCTTGAGGCTTGTTATTTTGGTTAGTATATCCTATGCATCAATCATGAACCAAATTACAATCCAAATAGTTGATCTTAAGAGTGTTAGATGTATGCCCTAGAAGCCAATCTGGCTGACACATTGTTAATTCTAGGGACATAATTTTGTACTTGACTATTTATTATTGAATAAATAAAAGACATCTTATCATTCATATTATTTATGTGTCTATGAATCGTCCAAGAAATTAATAAGACGATGATGCATATTCTCAAGAGTTGAGAATTTGAGCCATGTATCATTAGTGATTAATTTCTAAATGCTCCTGATCAATGGATCATCACGAGAACGGTGATCGATCCGATCAGTGCACAGATCACTTTCCTTCTGGATGGACGAGACTTGAGTCCATAGTGTAGGGACACTGAAGTGATAGTGCAGGTGCTTGTTAGAGAACAAGGGTACTGAGCGTGACCAAGACAAGAAGTCACTTGGATGTCTATCCACTCGTCAGTGACTTGCTTGATGTTGCAGTAGTATGACTGGTCCTTTGACCTGCGGTGCTTCGGCTACTCACAGTGAGGTTATTGTAGTTTGACTACACGTATACATGGTCTCTAGTCATATGGGTCCTTGTAGTGTAGATTGGCTGCAGTAAGTTCACTGTAGGAGTAGGGTATGCACTTATATGGAATCTATCGACCTTGATAGAAGAGGAGTGATCCTATGTGATTTGTTAGACTGAGTTCTAAGACCTTGGCCAGGGCAGTAATATAAAGTGGAGAAATAGTTTTCCACTATCGAACTCGAGTCAAATAAATCTTGACATATGACAGACGAAGGGGTTTGACGAGTTATCCATGACCTCCGTCCTGTAGGGATCCACGATAGAAGGACTGTATCACATGATAACTGCACCTAGAGGTTCATCATTCTATTCTGCTGGGTAGCCACTACATGCTGCTAGGTGTCACTGGTGGATGGTGGGACTCATAGGGATTATCTCGATGATCGATAAGCCCTAATGAGTAGAGTTGGAATCGTTCCGACCCATTGAAAGAAGTTTTCAATGATATTGTGATAGAGATCACAATATATCTCACTACCAGTCAGAGTAGAACCTATGGGGTCACACACACTAGAGGCATTGACCGATCCGATGGTTGAATCGTGATTAGGAATCACAAGTAATCAATTCGATTGATAATAAGCTGAAGAAGGAACAAAGAGAATTAATTAATTGGACTTAAAACAAGAGTCCTACTTGGAGTAGGATTCCTAGAGTCCTAATTGGATTAGGACTAGGAATCCTACTTGGACTGAGATTCCTACTTGGACTGGGATTCCTACTTGGACTGGGAATCCTATTTGGAGTAGGACTGGGATTCCTACTTGGAGTAGGATTCCTACAATCCTAATTAGATTAGGAGTTTTGAATTAAATTTGGATTCCTACTTGGAGTAGGATTCCTAGAGTTCTAATTGGATTAGGACTAGAATTAAACAAGTCCTAATTGGATTAGGATTTCTTAAGTCCTAATTAATTATTAATCTAATGAATCAACATGACTCCTAATTGGATTAGGATTGAAGAGTTCAATTGAGTCATGGTTCATTCAAGTTCTAATTGGATTAGGACTAGCATAGATTGAACCCAATTGATTCATGATTTGGACTAAACCAAATAGGAGCCCTAGATGCCTTTATAAGGCTTTGAAAGGAGGTGCCCTAATGATAAGTGAAGCCCTCCTCCTCTCCATCACGTGGCCACCCTCCTCTCCTCTCTTTTCAGCCGCCATCATCAAAGGAAAAAAGGAGAGGAGCCGTGTGCCTCCTCTTGGCCTTCATCCATGGTTCCAACGCAGGGAAATCAAAAGGCTGCAACTAGCCTTTTGATTCTTCTCCCTGGAGTCTTCTTCTTCTTCCTCCTCTCAAGCACAATCAAGGGTTGATTGAAAGAGAGGAGATCAGCCATCAAAACATATCTCTGCAAGGGAGCTAGCACCCCGGGGAGATTAGAGCGTTTGGATCGGTCCTCTGCTTCGTATGGATACCCGTAGAGGCCGGGCACTTGAACGGCTTCAAGCGAACCTTCATCCTAAACCACGATCATCAGTTTGCGGTGATCATCTACCCGCACAAAGGTGAAGATCTGATCTTCTAATGTTATTTAAAAGTTTTTAATCCTTATCTATCTACGAACGGTTTTTAAACAACGTTCATGCGATGAACGGTTGATCCCGCACATGCCTCTTCCGCTGCATCTGAATTTTTTGAATTTTCTGCGGCATGGGCGAGTTCCCAACAGTGGTATCAGAGCTTAGGCTTTGTAGATTAAGGTAAGGATTAATTATTAATAGGCTTATTAGATCTGAAAATTGAAAGATTATGCATGCTGAAAATTTTCTGCATGCAGATTTTTCTAGGGTGCTGATTTTTGCATGCTGATTTTTATGTGATAAAAAGATGATTCTAATTGAATTGTTAATGGGATTACAAAGTTTAGAATCATGATTAGCATGATCAGCAACCTATGTCATAAGATAATCAATTAGTTTTCAGATCTGAAAATTATAATTGCTGCATGTGGTGATGATCATAGGATTCAAACCCTTTTGGTATCAAATGTAATGACCTGCGATGTGATCTGTGATGTCATGTAATTTTTCAGATGCTTGCATGCATCTTATTTGATGTTTTGAGAGGCCTGCGTGCCTCCTAAAAGGAGATGTAATTTATTATTATTTTTATTTTACATCTGGTTGTATTTCTGTGATGTGATGTACGTCAACGATCAAGTTGAAGACAAGGCATGAGATGAACAGGTAATCTAAGCGGTTGATGGCGATTGGATCAAGAGTTGATCAAGGATCGAATCAAGGAGGCTTGGAACCAATTCAAGAGTTGAAGACCAGTTGATCGATTGACGTGCATGTGCTTGTAATACGACCTAACTAGAATCCATGATCATCACCTATTTAAAGTTTAGCTTTAATTATTGCTGCGATTATAACTGCCTGCAATGTGCCGTTTGCATGTGATGTGAATGAGAGTCGGGTAGATAGGTTTACATGTGATGTAGCAAACCCAATTGAGACCTAAATTAAAACCTCCTCAATCAAGTCGAGAGTGAACCAACATGAGCAAGTCATATTAGATTAATTGATCTAATTGGTGTCTAGGAAAGCATGAAAGGTGGTTACTTAATTAGGACCTTACTCTCTGAGTAAGGGGAGCCTCCCACCTGCTTACCTGGCCAATTGTTCGATTACCTCTTATGAAGAGCCCAAGTTGCAAACACTAAGACCTGATTAACCAATATTAAGTCAATAGGTCTTCCACTGTAGTAGAGCTGCTAAGGTCTTTCTGATGTTGATTTGTCTCGGCTGGACACAGTGGTCAAGTTGCATCGGGGGGCTGGACCTCTCTATAGACATGAGATGTTGTAGGGTAAAGGTGGGGTTGGGCACCAATAACTGTTAGGTGAGGACCCAATGACGACTTTATTCCTACGGTTATACGGTGGGTCTGACTTAACTAAGAAATGGGACCAATAACTGTTAGGTGAGGTTTTCATGGCTTAGAGACCAAGTTACACTGCAACATGCTTGAGAAGCATTGTACAAGAGTTGTACATTCATCAATCTATGTGTCACCAATAACTGTTAGGTGAGGTGGCATGTAAATCGGTGGGACCGCAGTACCCACTAGAAACCCTAGTCGTGTGGGATTTTCGTTTTCCTACCAGGGGAGTGTGAGGAATTCGAGAAAATAGTGGGAGTTACATTTGTTCTAAAAGACCTTAGAACAGATTAGGATCAAGTACAAAAGTCTAACTAGAATCTTTACTCTCTGAGGATTATAAAGTCAGCTTCTAGACTCTTAACTCATATCCAATAGAACAACCGTTTGACCAAACCCAATTATAAAGATTGGCTCAGCAAATTTCAAAAATAGTTTTGAATTATGAGAAATTCGGGTATATGCTAGACCATGGAATCCCCATGTTACCAATCCGTCCGATCACTGATCAGCGTAAAGACGCTTGTTAAGTGGACGAACAATGACAATAAAGTTAGGTGCTGCACAATGGCATCCATGTCCAATGCATTACAATGCCAGCATGAGAACATGAAGACTGCCAGGGACATATTAAATCACCTCCAAGAGTTGTATGGTGATCAGAGTCACGCAGCTCGGTTTGAAGTGTCCAAGAGGCCCTTCAAAGCCAAGATGCACGATGGGCAGTCTGTCCATGATCATGGTTTGACCATGATAAAGGACTTAGAGAAGCTTGAGAAGCTTGGCATGACCATGCACAAGGAATTGCAAACGGATTTGATCCCGCAATCCCTTCCAGCTTCATATGAATAGTTTATAGTAAACTACCATATGAACAAGGTTATATGCACTAAAATAGAATTGTTAAATAAATTGGTAACTACCTTAGGGACCTTGAAGAAGTTCAAGGGGCATCGTTTTCGCTGTCGAGTTGGTTTCTACTTCCAAGAGAGAGTCTACCTGGAAGAAGAAGAAGCCTGCGAAGAAGCAGAAGACTAAGAAAACACCAAGTAAGGAAGTTCCAAGAAAAAGGCCAATTGCAAGGAAAAGTGTTTCCATTGCATCATGGACGGCCATTGGAAGAGGAACTGTCCTACATACATGGGAAGCATAAAGAACATGAAGGGTGATAGACCTTCAGAAGGTTTGTCAGATATGCTCAGGATACTTAGGGACTGTTACATATTGCTAGCAGAAATTTGATTTCTGTATTTTATTTAGCACAGAAAGATTTTATTTATTTGAAAATAAAATTGATTCAACATGGTTTTATGATTGACAGTCTCTATCACATACATATAGATGTATCTGTGAATATATCTGAGCAAACAGTAAATACCATAGGATCTAATAGATCCAAAAATGAGATAAATCTAAAGTATTTATGGCACCTCAGGCTTGGCCATATAGGAGAAGACAGAATAAACAAATTGGAGAAACATGAGCTTTTGGGCTCATTGACTTTCGAGTCATATTTGATTTGTGAATTTTGCCTTCAAGGAAAGATGGCCAAAATTATCCTTTGTAGGATACAGGGAGGTCCACTGAAATACTTATCCTAGTACACACTGATGTGTGTGGGCCCATTCGATGTGCAGGCTTGGGGTTGCAATTTTTACTTCATTTTACCGATGATTACTCACGGTATGGATATGTGTATGAGACACAAATATGAAACTTTTGAAAGGTTCAAAAAGTTTAGATATGAAGTGGAAAAATAAGCACAAAAACTCATTAAGGTTCTTCGATCAGATCGAGGAAGTGAATACCTTAATGGAGAGTTCCGTGATTATCTCAAGGAGAATGGTATAGTTTCATAATGGACTCCTCCTGGTACACCTCAGCTCAATGGAGTGTCAGAGAGGAGGAATCGGACTCTATTGATATGGTCCAGTCCATGATGAGCTTCACTGATTTATCCTTGTTTCTTTAGATAGATGCCCTATTTTCAGCTATTTACTTGTTGAATAGAGTTCCCTCTAAATCCGTTCCTACCACACCGTATGAGATATAGCATGGTAAGAAACCAAGTCTTGGTCATCTCAAGATTTGGAGATGTCCGGCCCACGTCAAGAGACTACAGGCGGACAAACTAGAGGCTAGGACCATAAGTGCTCGTTTTATAGGATATCCTAAGAGTCATTAGGATACAATTTTTCCGTCTCAGAGGAGCACAATGTGTTTGTGAGCCGTCATTGCCATCTTCTTGGAAAACCAGTTTATCCTTGATAGAGGCAGTGTGAGGAAAATTGAACTTGAAGAGAAAGTCTCTGAAAAGCAACGAGTCATGGATCCTATCGAACCCATTAATACAGAGCCAGTACACGATGTCCCTCAACTACCTCACAGATCTAGTAGGGTCTCCCATCCTTCCGATAGATACTTAGGTATACTAGAAGAGGATACCGAGGAAATGTTCCTAGTGGGAGATAGGGATCACACGCAGGATCCCAAAACCTACGACGATGCGATATCTGATATCGATTCCGAGAAATGGTTGGAAGCTATGAAGTCAGAGTTAGACTCCATGCATTCCAACCAAGTCTAGACCTTAGTAGATCCACCAGAAGGTATTGTACCTATTGGATGTAAATGGATCTACAAAAAGAAGATAGGTTCGGATGGAGAGGTAGAGACCTATAAGGCAAGGCTTGTGGCGAAAGGGTATAGTCAGCGCGAGGGCATTGACTATCAGGAGACCTTTTTCACCTGTAGCCATGCTGAAATCCATCCGAACATTGCTTGCCATTGCAGCATTTCATGATTATGAAATCTGGCAGATGGATGTGAAAACTGCTTTCCTGAATGGATATCTTGATGTAAATATCTATATGGAACAACCTTTGGGTTTCACTTCCAGTGATGGAGATCACAAGGTCTGCAAGCTGCAAAGGTCCATCTATGGACTAAAGCAAGCATCTCGGAGTTGGAACACTCGTTTTGATGACGCAATCAAAACGTTTGATTTCATCAAAAATGAAGAGGAACCGTGTGTTTACAAAAAGGGTTAGTGGGAGTGCTGTCGTATTTCTCGTACTGTACGTGGACGACATCCTCCTGATAGGGAATGATATTCCTCGGTCAAGGTCTCGTTGTCAAAAAGGTTCTCCATGAAAGACCTTGGGGAAGCATCCTATATTTTGGGAATAAAGGTCTATAGAGATAGATCTAAAAGGATGCTTGGCCTATCACAGAAGATGTACATAGAGGAAGTGCTGAAAAGGTTCAGCATGGAAAAACTCTAAAAAGGGGGTCTCTTACCCCTAAGGCATGGAATTAATCTCTCCAAGAAAATGTGCCCCAACACATCTGAAGAGATTCAACGCCATGAGCAAGATCCCCTATGCATCAGCAATAGGCAGCCTCATGTATGCCATGCTATGTACATGACTTGATACAGTACATGCTGTGAATGTCACGAGTATATGTCAATCAGATCCAGGCAAGAAGCACTGGATAGCTGTGAAGAACAGTCTTAAGCACTTGAGAAGAACTAAGGACATGTTCTTGGTCTTTGGAAGAAGATCAGAGTTGAAGGTAGAAGGATGCACACATATTGATGATAGAAAGTCTACATCAGAATATGTGCAATGGTGGTTCAGTAAATTGGAAGAATTCCAAACAACCGATCATTATAGATTCTACCTTAGAAGCTGAATGTTAAGCCGTCTCTAAGGGTGCAGTGGAAATCTTTTGGTTTAAAAGGTTCATTACATAGTTAGGTGTAATGTCATCAGATGTCATAACACTCTACTGCGAGAACAAAGGCACCATAGCACTAGCTAAGGAGCCAAAGGTCTCACCAGAAATCGAAGCACATAGAGCGCAGTTTAACCTAATAAGCGACTACCTCGAAAGAAAATAAGTAGAGGATCAGAGAGTAGACTCCACAGAAAATGTGGCGGACCCATTCACTAAGCAGCTAAGTCGGCAGAAAACTAAAACGCATCTTGAGAAGATGGGGCTTAGGTTTATGGCTGATTGGCTTTAGTGCAAGTGGGAGATTGTTAGATGTATGCCCTAGAAGCCAATCTGGCTGACACATTGTTAATTCTAGGGACATAATTTTGTACTTGACTATTTATTATTGAATAAATAAAAGGACATCTTATCATTCATATTATTTATGTGTCTATGAATCGTCCAAGAAATTAATAAGACGATGATGCATATTCTCAAGAGTTGAGAATTTGAGCCATGTATCATTAGTGATTAATTTCTAAATGCTCCTGATCAAATGGATCATCACGAGGACGGTGATCGATCCGATCAGTGCATAGATCACTTTCCTTCTGGATGGACGAGACTTGAGTCCATAGTGTAGGGACACTGAAGTGATAGTGCAGGTGCTTGTTAGAGAACAAGGGTACTGAGCCGTGACCAAGACAAGAAGTCACTTGGATGTCTATCCACTCGTCAGTGACTTGCTTGATGTTGCAGTAGTATGACTGGTCCTTTGACCTGCGGTGCTTCGGCTACTCACAGTGAGGTTATTGTAGTTTGACTACACGTATACATGGTCTCTAGTCATATGGGTCCTTGTAGTGTAGATTGGCTGCAGTAAGTTCACTGTAGGAGTAGGGTATGCACTTATATGGAATCTATCGACCTTGATAGAAGAGGAGTGATCCTATGTGATTTGTTAGACTGAGTTCTAAGACCTTGGCCAGGGCAGTAATATAAAGTGGAGAAATAGTTTTCCACTATCGAACTCGAGTCAAATAAATCTTGACATATGACAGACGAAGGGGTTTGACGAGTTATCCATGACCTCCGTCCTGTAGGGATCCACGATAGAAGGACTGTATCACATGATAACTGCACCTAGAGGTTCATCATTCTATTCTGCTGGGTAGCCACTACATGCTGCTAGGTGTCACTGGTGGATGGTGGGACTCATAGGGATTATCTCGATGATCGATAAGCCCTAATGAGTAGAGTTGGAATCGTTCCGACCCATTGAAAGAAGTTTTCAATGATATTGTGATAGAGATCACAATATATCTCACTACCAGTCAGAGTAGAACCTATGGGGTCACAACACACTAGAGGCATTGACCGATCCGATGGTTGAATCGTGATTAGGAATCACAAGTAATCAATTCGATTGATAATAAGCTGAAGAAGGAACAAAGAGAATTAATTAATTGGACTTAAAACAAGAGTCCTACTTGGAGTAGGATTCCTAGAGTCCTAATTGGATTAGGACTAGGAATCCTACTTGGACTGAGATTCCTACTTGGACTGGGATTCCTACTTGGACTGGGAATCCTATTTGGAGTAGGACTGGGATTCCTACTTGGAGTAGGATTCCTACAATCCTAATTAGATTAGGAGTTTTGAATTAAATTTGGATTCCTACTTGGAGTAGGATTCCTAGAGTTCTAATTGGATTAGGACTAGAATTAAACAAGTCCTAATTGGATTAGGATTTCTTAAGTCCTAATTAATTATTAATCTAATGAATCAACATGACTCCTAATTGGATTAGGATTGAAGAGTTCAATTGAGTCATGGTTCATTCAAGTTCTAATGGATTAGGACTAGCATAGATTGAACCCAATTGATTCATGATTTGGACTAAACCAAATAGGAGCCCTAGATGCCTTTATAAGGCTTTGAAAGGAGGTGCCCTAATGATAAGTTGAAGCCCTCCTCCTCTCATCACGTGGCCACCCTCCTCTCCTCTCTTTTCAGCCGCCATCATCAAAGGAAAAAAGGAGAGGAGCCGTGTGGCCTCCTCTTGGCCTTCATCCATGGTTCCAACGCAGGGAAATCAAAAGGCTGCAACTAGCCTTTTGATTCTTCTCCCTGGAGTCTTCTTCTTCTTCCTCCTCTCAAGCACAATCAAGGGTTGATTGAAAGAGAGGAGATCAGCCATCAAAACATATCTCTGCAAGGGAGCTAGCACCCCGGGGAGATTAGAGCGTTTGGATCGGTCCTCTGCTTCGTATGGATACCCGTAGAGGCCGGGCACTTGAACGGCTTCAAGCGAACCTTCATCCTAAACCACGATCATCAGTTTGCGGTGATCATCTACCCGCACAAAGGTGAAGATCTGATCTTCTAATGTTATTTAAAAGTTTTTAATCCTTATCTATCTACGAACGGTTTTTAAACAACGTTCATGCGGATGAACGGTTGATCCCGCACATGCCTCTTCCGCTGCATCTGAATTTTTTGAATTTTCTGCGGCATGGGCGAGTTCCCAACAAAGAGCCTCTAACTTAATGAAAAAGGGGAGAATAATATGTTGAATTTTCTTGAGTATCTCATAGAAAATCTATTTTGGATTTCACTAATGAGTCCTAATTGGCCTACTCTTTAGAACTTCAATTTTATGCCAATTCATTATTTTATGTATCAAATTGTGCTTATTTTCTAAAGAAATAAAAGAAAATCTTTTAAAAAGAGCTCTAAGATGTATCAAAAATTGCATGAATTCATATTTTGGTATTGGTGCCCCAATGCTCTTATTATCATAAAAGAACTTTGAAGTCATTAAGAATTAATGATCCAACATGATGATATGTCTCTCAAGTATATAAGTTTTGTTCTTATACCCTGAAAATTAATTAAATTGCTCTCATGGTTGATAAAATACTTAATCCATTGGGCAAAAGATCTTAAATGAACAAGCTTCCATATTTATTATTGAAGAGAGGTTAGATTTCCATTCGTGTTTTTTCTTGAATTAACTTAAGAAAGATTCCACCTACACTTGATTAGAAAACTATCTGTGGTATCAAATTAGAAAACTTCTTGAAATCACATTCGATGTGTTCTGCTCTGAAATTCTCTTAATTGGCTCTGATCTATGCTTCTTAATCTAATTCTAACATTCAAATCAGAGTACAAAAAGGGAAAGAAATATTTGAGTATTCTTATCTTTGTGCTTAATGTTTCACTATCTTTTTGATGTTGTCAAAAAGGGGGAGAAATATCTAAGAATATGCTCATAATGCTTTATGTTTTGAATTGAATACAAATCAGCTTAAATTGAATATGTTGATTGTGTTAAGCTAATTAAATCTAAAGCATTATCATGAAGTATGTTTCTACATATATATGTTTTCTACTTCATGCAACTTAGCTATGTATTACTTCATGCAACTTAGCTATGTATTACTTCTAGAAAACAATATCTTTTATATTGCATATACTCCAAGTTTTGTCATCATCAAAAAGGGGGAGACTGATGACCCAAAGATTGACTCATAGATTGATTTTTGATGATCACAAAACCTTGAAGTATAGATACTAATGTTTATGTTGCAAGGAGAAAGATATTTATTTTGCAAGGAACATAGCAAGTTGGAAGAACACAAGAAGGCCTCCAAAGCTCTCAAGAAAAGTTAGAAGAAAGCTACAATTTATTGGCCCAAGTCTCAAGTTCAAAGGATTCAAATTGGAGGAGCAAATTCAAAGAAAAATTTAAAAGAATAGTCTTCGAGTCGACTCCAGAGTAGAACGAGTCGACTCCAGGGTGTAACAGACAGAAAGACAGAGAAGCTATTTTGGACCCTGAGAGGCGAGTCGACTCCTGAAGAACTCGAGTCGACTCCAATAGCTGACAAGTCAATTCCTAAGGAAAAACAAGGCAAAAGTCAGAGAGCGATTTTCGACCCTGAGATTCGAGTCGACTCCTGTGGAATGCGAGTCGACTCCAATGGTTGGCGGGTCGACTCCAAAGAAAGCGAGAGTCGACTCTCAGTGGAACACAAAGAAAAAGTCAGAGGGGAGTTTTCAGACTCTGAGATTCGAGTCGACTCCCAGACAGCTCGAGTCGACTCCAAGGCAGCGCTACACCAAGATGGGAGAAGGCTGTGTTTCGAAAACTGAGAGCCGAGTCGACTCCGGAACAATTTGAGTCGACTCCAAGACCAGGACAAGCCAAAAATACAGAGGATCAGTTTTCGGGCTCTGAGATTCGAGTCGACTCCCAGGACAGTCGAGTCGACTCGAGTGGATCAAATTCGAAATTGGATCCACGGACTTCAGTGGATGAGCCGATCCGAAATTGCCAAGTCAGCTCCAGAAGTTGGCGAGTCGACTCCGGGTCAAGACGAGTCGACTCCCAGTCGTGAAGGAAACTTTAATTCAAATTTGGAACAGTTGCCGAGTCGACTCCGGAAAAGCTTGAGTCGACTCCCGCTACAGCCGAGTCGACTCCTGATCGCGCGAGTCGACTCCAACCCACCAACGGACATATTGTCAGGCTGCGCAGAGTGTGCAGGAACGGGCAGAAAAAAGCACTCTAACGGCTAGTTTCCGTGGGGGTTGGTTTAAATAGCCACAGAGGACTGTAGCAAGGCAGAGAACAACCATTCCACTCCAAACTAATCAAGCATTCAAGCTCTGCAACGTGTTCTTCAACGAAAAAGAGGAAGATCTGCATTTACTGCATCCACCTACATCTTCCCAACAATTAAAGCCTCCTCCTCCTGCATTCAAGTCGACTACACATTCAAGAGGAGACTCGGAGTTCAAGAAGCCATTCCTCTTCTCCAACTTAAAAGCGTTTGAGGGCTTCTAAACTCCTCTTTGATTATATTGTTTTATCTGCTTTTGAGAAGCTGTAGTTTTCTGTTTTCTTCTTTTCATCTACACATTGTATTTGCTTGGTTCAATCGGGGGATTGAATCAAGGGGATTGAGGTTGGTTGGTGAGCCGAGTTAAAACCAACGTGTGTAAGGGTTTGATTGTGACCCCGGGAAAATAATTGGGCGGTTCTAGTCGGTGAGCCTGGGAAAACCGACCGAGTTCGTTGTGAGCTCGTAAAACAACAAGTTTGGTTGTGAGCTTGGAAAACAACCGGCTGTAATCCAAGGGGATTATAGTGAATTCCCAAGTGAGACTTGGGGAGTGGACGTAGGAGCAAGGGTTAGCTCCGAACCACTATAAAACTTTGTGTTTGTGTTGGATTGTCTCTCTTCTTCTTCCTCTCATATCACTCACAGCACTTAGCATTAATTAAATAACTTGCAATAGTTTTTAATTAATCATCCATAACGTTTTAATTATCTAAATTATTTTAAAACCCAATTCACCCCCCCCCTCTTGGGTTGTCTATCTGGGCAACAAAGGATAAAAGGAGGCAAGAGGAAGAAGAAGACTCAAAACAAGCTGAAAGTGTAGAACTACCCATCAGGAACTAGAAAAAAGACCTAGTAGAGAATGAATCTTCGAATGGAGGCACAAAAGGAGTGGCCACACAAACCCTACGCTTGCCCTCTTTGTCTCTAAATTTCGGAGTAGAAGGGAACAGGCTAAATGGGTTGTTGCATCTGCCCACTCTACTTATAAAGAATATGGGTGACCCATTTCGATACAGAGCCTCACCAACTTCGACTGCATGTCACCCAGACATTTTTCCTCCAGCAATCTCCTAAATCGCCATCAGACTTTAAGCATCTATTCAGCTAGCAGACATCCCTTCCGTAATTACAACACCTTGAAAATGACCAAAATGGCCACACCTCTTAGAAATGCAGAATCTGAAAATCTCCATGCCAATATTAAGAAAGTGATTATAGAGAAGTGATCCTGATAATCACCAGGCTACATGAGCAATCTTCACTAGTCAACCCTACTAAGGGGACTACTTTCGCAACCTAAGCTAGTAGGCTTGGTTCGGCTATGGAAGTGGGGGGCAAATGATGTATCTCAGAACCGAAGCACCACTCATATGAAGGGTTGACCAACCAAAGCCCGCCATGAAGCCTCGGAATTGACAATTGAAGCTCGCCATGTGGTAAGCCAAAAGCGAGCGGCTAGCTTCGAATTTCAAAAGACCCATAAACTTGGCAATATCATAGCCATAATCTTGAGCAGTCTCTGGAGTCATGCCAACCAAATAGGCAGGATATGATATTCGTGCAAATGCATGTACCTAATTTTTGGAACATGCAGAGGCCTGTCAACGCTCGAATTCTTGGGCAACAGGTGCTCGCCTTCGCATATACAACCACTCTCCAGGGGACCTTCCATGCAAGTGCTCATGTACCCTGGCAAACTATTGAGAACCTCCTCTGTTTACTAAGCATCGTGTTAACTTAGGCATCTAAGGGTCCTTCGCCGGATACACTCCGGCAAGAGAACTTCATTTTTGCTGTTTAGGTCGGAGCTCAATCACAGACCAGGAGCCCGACTGCAACTTTTCCTTCTGAATCGCAGCCTTTCATTACCCGAATAGCTCATTGTCGAGCACTCCAGGGTCTCTCTCGCCCAACGCTTGGGATAGGCCGGTTCGTAGAGGCAACAACAGCCATTTTCAATCTCCTCTCAGCATTTTTTTGTTTTCCTTTGCATCAATCTTAAAGGCTAGTGTCTCTCTCTCTCTCTCTCTCCCCCCATTCAATCTCCTACCATTCTCCTTGAACATTTGAACTCTTATTTTCCTAACAAGATAAATAGAGTCATGGTTATAATATTATTATATCCTAGTTTCTATAGATATTCAAGTTACCAAATCGTAGACTAAGAATATTGTTGCCAATGTAGGCTTTGCACTCTGTCTAACGTTGCTGTCCGTCAATCACATACACGAGAGAATGTTCATGGAAAGCATCAGTACGAGGTAGTAATAGCTAATAACTGTATATGTGGCCAATCAAGCTTGCTCCAGAAGTGCAACAGTTTCAACGGTGTTGAGCCAATAGATTCCAATGTCTTCGAACGAGTGGGCCGAGATCAATGTTCCGTCAATAATGGCCAACGTATTTTTCAAGGCTCTGATATCAAATTTAGATATGCCTAGGATGCTCAATTTGACAACTCGCCAGCTCATGAAGTTTTCA
Organism: Phoenix dactylifera; assembly: GCF_009389715.1. Taxonomy (NCBI): domain Eukaryota; kingdom Viridiplantae; phylum Streptophyta; class Magnoliopsida; order Arecales; family Arecaceae; genus Phoenix; species Phoenix dactylifera. The sequence continues at coordinate 10,628,414 of NC_052403.1, forward strand.
TTTTATTTTATGTTTTTTGATGAGGTTTTTATTTGTTTGGTGGGATTAGTTATTCATGAGATCAGACTAGCTCCATGAAGAAAGAAAATATTATATTTTTTTCAAAATGTGAAAGTTGAGATATGCTTTATCTGATAAATAAAGTTTTTTCTTTTTTTAAAAACTGCTAAATGTAGTTACTACATTCTGTATAATATTTGATGCAGTAAAAAACGAATAGCATTTCAGCCTCTTTTGTCCGATAACAATAAATTATAGTGTTGCAACGGCCATCAACGGCTATACAATTAATGGTTATATTAATATCATTGTCCACATCAAGTTCCTTTTTTTTTTCCATCCCTTTCTACTCCTTCCCATATGTCATGTGACTCCATCGAAGGTGCCTAACCATCTAGACAAAGTCATTGATAGGACACTTGCACGAACCACCATCTTTACTAGAAAACAAAAACCTTTATGATATTCCAAAAGAGAGACTCACAAAACCCCAAAATATAGGTTATAAACTTGCTTTAGAGTTCTACCCCAATCAGAACTTTGAGGTCAGGACAGCAAATATGAGAAAATACCATTCAACCTCCTTAATGGGTTTCAAATTGGCCTGAGTCCAAACCAATGCATCGACCGGCACCTCAAATATATTTGGTTTTCGTAATTGAAAAGATTAATTTAGGTGCTTGAGAAGAGTTATGAGGCCAGTTTAAGAGTGTGAGTCGAGTAGGAAACCACAAATATAGGTTGATAATTGCTGACCCTATCAACCCATTTCAAATATCTATTTTTGGATTATGGTTAACACCGGTCAAGCCCTGGCCCAACCGTCTTGACCATTTTCAGAAAAAAAATGACCAATTGGATCTCCTTGATCCTCTTTCATAAAAACCTTCCAATATTGGACCAAGGATGTGTCATGAGAATGGAGATTCTTAGCATATTCATCCATTTCTTAGTTAAGAAAACATATACATTAATTCCATCAATTATTATGCACCAGACAAAGGAAAAAATTCCATTAATTATTGGATCTACTCAATCCTAATGCATTAAAAAAGTTTTCTTAATCGGTGTACCCTGTGAATCCAGTCCTAATATGGGAACATATCAAAATCTTTCAAATTATATCATTTCAGTGACATCACATTATTTGATTTTTTTTTTTTTTTTGGTAAAAAACAAAAGCATCATACGGATACATCCAAAAAAAAGTAAAAAGCAGTACATAACGGAAGTATCATACATCATATTATTTGATTAGTACCGTAATCCGGAGGAGAGATGATTGTTCCGACTTCCAACATGCGGATCATGCTTGGTCCGACCCAATCCAACCCGTTAGCCGTTGGTTTTTTTTTCTATTTCCCCTCTAAATAAGGCCAGACTCCCAACTTCCTCACCATAAGGAGCCAAAGCCAGTCAGCATGGGAGCCACCCTCAGCATCTTCGTAGCCATTCTTCTTCTTTCCGTCGCCAATAGAGGTAAACAAATATTCTCCTCTATCGCCAACCAGACCCAAATTTATGCCTGTTTGAACTCATTTGATCTTCTACCTGTTTGCGGTCGATGTAGGCTGCGGAGCGCCACGCGGTGTACCAGACATCACCTTGGATCAGGCGAGGACCGGCAGTGTCGTCGAGGGGAAGCCGGAGTACGAGGTGACAGTAAGCAACAATTGTGAGTGTGCTCAGTCTATGGTGTTCGTGCAGTGCCATGGCCTCAGCAGTGTCGAGCCGGTGGATCCTCGGGCCATCAAACCGGTGGATGGTGAGCGTTGTATTGTCCGAGGGCCAGCCAATCCCCAGTTCAAGTATGCATGGATGACACCCCAGGACTTCCCTGTGGTTAGCTCTCAGGTTCTCTGCTAATAAAGATTCCAAGGCGTCTTGTGCTTCTAATTTTGGATGCTAAGTTATGAGATCTTGGTCCGTTGTTTTGGTGCTACTGTCATAAAATGGGAACTCGTTCTGCTGGGTTTGATGGTTGTCAGCTTTCAAGTTAGTAATTATGAGTCGATTTATTTGTGAACAAATTATGGTTAGTTTGTTTATAATCCATATGATGACCCAAATAGCACACTAGAGGAAAACTGAGCTATCCCGATGCTTTTTTTGACCTATAGCGACGCTTATAAGCATCGGCTAAAGTACCGCCGACGCAATCTAAAGCGTCGCCAAAGCGTCGGCGATACCAGAGTGGCAAAATTTTTTGCCGACGCATGACGAAAGCGTCGGCAAAAACAGAGATATGCCGACGCTTATATAGCGTCGGCAAAAAACACGTATTTGCGTCGGCAATAACCCGACGGTATGAAATTCTCACGGTTTACGTCCTGGTTTTCGCCGACGCTATTTAGCGTTGAAAATTTACGACGCTTTTAAGCGTCGGTAGATCCTTATTCAAGTGCTGTGCGACGAGGTCTTTCCCCGACGCTTAAAAGCGTCGTAAAGTTTCGACGCTACATAACGTCGGTGAAAGCGTGCCAGTACTGTGCCACGAGGTCTTTTACCGACGCTTTATTGTTTTTTTTAAAAAAAATAAAAACACGAATTCATATTATAAAACGCATATTACAAAACAGTCATTATAACAATATAAACCTGTATTAAATTGATACATTGATACAAACACTCAGATCATTCGAAATATGAATATTGTCATATCTGATTAAAAATTTGCTTAATAGACTTCAAATTACAATGTACTCTGAAAAATAAGAAACATATACATATCAAACTCATAAAAGATAATCTAGAATGCATCAGGGACGGGATTCAGCTCCATCATCATCATCTCTACAAGCGTTTGAAGAATCAAGAATCTACAAAAAAAAAAGAGAAACCTTAGAAGTTAGGAATAATGTGATACATTAACTCATATATCATAATTGATAATATGTAAAGTATTGAAATATATATAGTTATTTACCTGAGAAGGTAGAAATCGTTGTAACATGGATGAAATATTCGTAAGCTGAGACTGCAAATTTGCTTGGTTTTGCTTCAGCTCTTCAATAGTTGCTTGAAGATGACGAACTTGTACAGTGTTACTACCTTCTCTGGCATTTCTTGTATATGTGCCCACTGAAGACAACTGAGTGGGGGTAACTCCAACGCCGTAACCCCGCATTCGACCATAACGCTCTGGGCCCATCAATTCAGCAAGCACTTGAGCTTCAATATGATTGTTCGCGTCGGATGATGATGACCCCCCGACGCGCTCTGAAATAAGATTTGTTGCCCTATCCTATATCTCTCAAAAAAAAATCAAATTAATGTATGCCAATAATAGAACAAAAAAAAAAATACGGCACAAGTCAAAGATGAATACATACAACTATATCTCTTGACTCCTCCCGGACAAAGCTGCCATCTCGGTGGGTGTGAGTCATCTTATAAAACTCCACCCTACCAGGCTCCCTTCCATTATCATCTATCTACAACAAAAAGTATATTTCACGAGTATACATGCTATATGATAGAATAATTTAAGATAAATTTAAAGAGTTTCAAAAAAACTTACGAATTCAGCTCTACGCCTCGCATAACTCATGGAGCCTGAAGTGTGAGGAACAGTCTGCGATGCTCGAGCAGCTCTACCAATATTGGAATATGTCTTCCCCGAAAAACAATAAACAATGTAATTTATATAATGTATAAATTTCTAATCTATAATAATATTAAATACAATCTAAGGTATTGAAAAAAAATACACAACCTGAGCTTTCTCGGAAAACCAGTAGTGGACAAGTTCCCTCCACTGATGAGAGATTGCATCTGGAGGACAAACACGGGCCACCTCCTCTTCAGTCATGCCCTCGTGCTTCCAATCCGCCTTTAGCTTTGCCTTATATTCTTTTCATTTGCGGTTGACGGACTTCAGCACCCAATCATGGCTATTTGCAGGAAGGACAAACTTTGTCTACATCAAAGTCAAAAATGTTATAGCAATGTTAAATCAAAAAATAATTGAAGATAGTAAGCAACTTCAATTCTTTACCTCAACAACTCTAAGAAGCTCAATCTTATACGAAGGAAGCATTTCATTCTATTTCGTATAGTTGAGCGGACACAATTGTCCCTTCCGCGCAACTGATCCTAAAAAAGTGGATAAAATGCTTGCAGCATTCTTGATGGGCTGCCCCAGTTCGTTGCAATGGATGACAATGTTCTCATCCTCAGGTAGGCTCCATACGTCCCGTGCTCAAGTGGGCCCTCGTGTTCTCCTCACTCTCCCCAGTCCATCTATAAAATAACAAGTCCATTAAAGGTAAATGATTTAAAATAGTTAGATTGTAAGAGAAATTAATATAAAAACTATAAATCAAATTACCCAGGACGTCCACGTCATCCGTGTCTGGACGATCTGCAGGTGGGGCGTGCTCAGACTGGGACCCGGACTGAGTATGGGGCTCATCGGGCTGCTGGCACTACCAGAAAACAAGCGTATAGTGACGGAGATTTCCGTCACTATACCGTGTTTCCAGTTACTAATATGGAATTTGTGACCGGAGCTCCCGTCACTGACTTGGTTACAAAAACACGCGTCACTAAATTCTCAGTGACGGCGGCGATTCCCGTCACTAACCCCCGTGATAGAACCGCCGTCACTAAGCCGTTACAAATTCAAGAATTAAATATTTAAGAAATTATGTATTTTCCGTCACTATCTAGTTGCGGAGTTAGTGACGAAGGTAACTTGGTCACTGATTTTGTCACAGAATGCGGTCACAAGTTTGGTCACTGATCTGTCACAACCTTTAGTGACAGATTTAGTCGTCACAGACATGGTCACACATTTTGTCACTACATTTGTCATTAATCCCGTCACTGACCTAGTGATAAGTTTACCGTCACTAATTGGTTACAAACGCGCTGAGCAAAATCAATTTTTATTAACCAAAATCCTGTCACTAAGTTTATGACTGCTCGTCACAATACTTGGTAAACAATTTAGTAACCAAAATTTGGTCACCGATCACAATCTAATAACCTTGTACATTTGGTACATTGATTGGCTCATAATAATAATAATAATAATAATAATAATATCATTAATAGCAAAGGCATTCAACATTACGCAAAAGTCATTTTAAATGTCATTCAAAATTGGCATCAACATGTTCTGAATCCATCAAAATCAAAATCTAAAAATATGTCATAAAGATCAACAGAGATTTCATTCCTCCTAGGAATGCAAAGACCTATCATCTAAGGCAAAAACAATCATAATGAAGCATGATCAGCAGAACCAGAATCACCATTACTCCCCCGATCTGCATGCCTTGGTCCAAAGCCAATCTCTTCTCTCATCTTTTGAAGAACCTCCTCTTGCCATTTTTTCTTTTCCTGCTCAAGAATACGTAGAAGGTCTTCATGAGTGTACAGCTCTGGAGCTTGACTTGTAGAGGTGGAAGAGGATGATGATTGCCCAATAATTCCAGTGAGATCCTCTAGGGGACTAAAGCCATAGACATGGCCATGAGTTGGGACACCAGTTGCCTCAAACCACGAGTCATAATCACGTGGAGGAGCATCTGAGGTGGAGGCATCACCATATTTTTTGGAATATTCAGCTGAATACTTTGCCTGCCAGTTGATTTAAAAGAAGAGAAAAACATTATGGTGGATCAAACAAGAGATAAACATGAGCAAGCTCAATAATATTTATGAATCATAAAAAAATTATACTTACCATGACAGCTTCACTTCTCTTATCTACATATCCTTCCATGCCTTGCTTTGTCTTATGCGTCCGATTAAAAGATTCAACTATTGTTGGCTCCCTACCTAACTTTAATTTCTACAAAAGAGAAAAGAAAAAAATTCATTAACATATAATGGGCTAATTTAAGATGATTGAACAATAATATAAAAATTATTATAGAAATCTAATTGAATAAAGATATGTACCAGTCGTTCGTCATGATTGACAAATGCGATTGATCCTCCACAGTGTTTAGAGATGCTACCATTCTTCATGGTGTTTCTATTATTTTTGTTGGCTTCTGATTTCTTCTTCCATTTTGGGGAGATCCAAATATCAATTAGCTTATTCCAATTTTCTCTAGAGATCCAATTAGGGGGTTTATCACGGGCTTTATTTAAATCTCCTTTTGCTTCCAGAAGCTTTTGGCTTCTGACCCTCCCTAATGAGATTTCAACCGTCGCTGACAATGCTTGTCCCAAACTTGATGCACATGATGCAATTGTCCTGGAAGAATTGTGTGTATCTCCTAACAATATATAGGTCGCAAGTAATCAGACTTATTAATTGGCATGTGTAACAAGGGCAAAAGTTAATGATAAGAAATATAAATTAATTACATCACCTCAAATTTGTTCCACATTCCAACTTTAGCATGTGCAGGGACCTCCCTCCATGACAACCACGGACCATTGAAAAATTGGCGCATGATAGCAACAGCTTTGTGACTGACCTCATAATCAAGAAACCTGCAATTTAAAAAATATTCATTAGAAAATAAATTAAATACTTTAAATGCAATAAACACATAAATTCAAATTAGTGATATAAGAAAGTGATATTTTCATACATTCCTCTTGTGCACCTAACAATCACTTTTCCATTTGCATCAACAGGGGCTTTAAGGGTTGGTTCTCGGCCATTGCTCTGTCTTGGATCAATCCTAAGTTCATCATTCATCTGATCCTCATTCATTGTATCCTCATGATTTTGCACTGCACCATTCATTTCTTCATCGTTTATTTCTTCATTTGTATCCACCTCTTCAATCATGTCCCCATCAGGAATGTAATCATCATCATCATGACAATCCTCGACACGCTCAGGCAACCTAGAAGGTTGAGGAGGAACTTGAGTAGCAGCCAGTATTAAAGCTGCTTTTCCATTACCTCTTGGTTTCCCTTTTTTCTTGGCCATAACTGCACAACAATAAAAAGTTGTAGTTATTTCACAATGTAAATGTCAACAAATCCAATCAAAGTAAAGAACAATCAGTGGACCTGTTGCTTTCCCTTTGCTCTTTCTCATGTCTGCACAATTATAATTTATAAGTCTAAAATTAGTTATATTAGCATTCACAAAGTTGCATGTTGTATTTTAATCTTCCTCAGCCTCATGCTCCTCTTCCTCGGTTTGTTCATCTTCAAAATCTTCTTCTTCATCCTCAAAGTCCTCTTCCATTTGGTTAGTTGTCAACTCAATTTCTGCTGCATCAATATCTCTGCATCTCTATTAACACCAACCAAAATGTCTGGATCATCAAGCTCATCTGTCATTGAGATTGGGGTAGGAATCCTGTGGTTTTCTTCTTGATAAAAATCAAGAAAATTTTCTTCTGTCACACTAGGAGTGAACCTACCTCTAGCTTTTGTCTTAATTACTGCCCACCACAATCTTCGATTCTTCTTCTTACCTGGGTAACCAGTATAGAACACCTGATGTGCTTGTTGAGCTAATACAAAAGGATCATTGGTTGGAAGTCTTAGTTTGTAATTGATCTCAACGAGGCCATGTTGAGGGTGCACTTTCATACCCTTGTCTCTATCATACCAGTCACATTTGAATAACACTACTTTATTACCAACCCCAAAATAGTCTAACTCGATAATGTCAACCAACATCCCATAATAGTCACTCTCAAAGTCATTGTAACTGCTTCCCTTAATGCACACACCACTGTTGAAGGTTCTTTTATCCTTTCCATATTCTTTGGTGTGAAATCTGTACCCATTCACAAAGTAGCCTTTATAACATTTAACTTTATTTCCAGGGCCATATGATAGGTCCTTTAAGCGCCCATCAACATGATTTTTACTGTCATTAACCTAGCATGATAAAAATAATATCATAAGAATAAATCAAGAGAAAGTCTAATTTATTATTATATTTATGAATTATGTACTCACATATGACCTAAACCAAGCCGGAAACTCCATTTCGCGTCGTCTTTCCAAATCTATTTGGCTTATATTTGGACAAGATTGCCGGATATAATCATCAAAATACCTACAAGACAAAAGCTATAATCACATATATTGTACTCCATATGCATTTTTAAGGATGATTATAATTAAGTACTTGTGTAACTTACTTTCCAAAAGGTTGAACCTCCTCACAATTCAGAAGAACATATAATTCAGCAGCATTAAACTCCTGAGTAGTCAAATGCCTTCCAAAAGGTTTCCCAAAAGGCCGACCTTGATGAGTAAAAATGGATAGACGATCCACGAGATCAAACTCCCCTTCGTCTTCATTACGGGGAACTTGATTTAACCTCGTTTGTATAGAAGGCTCAAAATAATGCGAACAGAAAGTTGATATTTCTTCTATGATGTAAGCCTCGACAATAGAACCTTCAATCGATGCTCGATTCTTTACCTTCTGCTTTATATCATGCATAAGCCTATAAATAAGATTAATATGTTAATTTCTCAAATTTAATGGATACAAAAAAACTATTTAATGAATTTATAGAAATTGTTACCTTTCAAAGGGGTACATCCATCTGTACTGCACGGGCCCCCCAACCTTAGCTTCATAAGCTAGATGAACAGGTAAGTGCTCCATTGAGTCAAAAAATGCAGGAGGAAATATCTTCTCAAGTTTGCAGAGAGTTACCACAATATTTTTCTCAAGAACCTCCATATCTTGGACACGCAAAGTTGTGTTGCATAAATCTCTAAAATAACAGCTTAATTCTGTCAATGCATCCCACACTGGTGCTGGCAATACTTCACGGAATGCAATTGGAAGCAATCTCAACATGAAAATATGACAATCGTGACTTTTTAACCCGTAAAACTTATAATCATCCAGGTTAACACACTTCGATATGTTTGAAGCATATCCATCAGGGAGTCTTAACCCTTTCACCCACTCGCAGACCTCCATTGCTTGGTCTTTGGACAATACATAGGAAGCTGGAGGCTTAACTAGCTTTCCATTAACAAATTGAATCCTCAACTTAGGACGCTTGCAATACAGCTCTAAATCTTGCCTTGCTTTCACATTATCTTTAGTCTTCCCTTTTACATCCATACAAGTGTAAAATATATTGAGAAACACATTTCGAACAATATGCATGACATCTAAATTGTGTCGAATAAGTAGTGTATGCCAATAGGGCAACTCCCAAAATATGCTCCTTTTCACCCAATTATGATCTTTACCGAATCCAGGAATGGTGTGCTTAGGGGCTTTCAAACCAAAAGTTATATTAGGCAAGGCAGAGACCCTATTTTTCAACTCCTCACCAGACAGTCGAGGAGGTGGGGGGTCTGTCTCTATTCTACCATTGAAGAAACCATCAACTTAGTATCTGTATGCATGGTCCATGGGCAAGAATTGACGATGGCAGTCAAAAAAAAAAGTCTTCCCACCATGTTGTAGTGTAAAAGTTTTTGAGTTCTCCATACAATACGGGCATGCCAACTTTCCATGTGTACTCCATCCTAAAAGCATGCCATATGCAAGAAAATCGTTGATAGTCCACAATAAAGCTGCCTTCATTTGAAAATTCTCGTTTCTAAAAATGTCATAAGTGGTGACCCCTACTTCCCACAATATTTTAAGTTCATCAATCAAAGGCCTAAGCAAGACATCGATACTTTTGCCGGGGCTCTTAGGTCCAGAAATGACTAAACTTAGAAAAATGTAGGGTCGTTTCATACATATTGATGGTGGAAGATTGTAAACTGTTACGAAAACTGGCCAACAAGAATAAGGACGAGCTGATTGGCTAAAAGGGATAAAACCATCCGTACATAACCCAAGTCTCATATTACGAGGCTCGGTAGAAAAGAATGGATGAATGCGGTCAAAGTGCTTCCAAGCCTCCCCACAAGCAGGATGCACCATCTCATCTGAATCACCTCCCTTTACATGCCATGACATGTTTTCAGCCGTTCTGCTTGACATAAAAAGCCTCTGAAGTCTTGGTGTTATTGGAAGATATCGCAACCTTCTATAAGGAACATCTTTTCTTCTACCACCACCATCATTTCTTCTGAGTTTATATCGAGGATGACCACAAATAGTACACTCAATCAAATTCCCTGTTTCCTTATAGAATAGCATACAATTATTCTCACAAACATCAATACTTGTATACTCCAACCCCAACTTTCGAAGCATCTTCTTTGATTGATAGAAATTAAGGGGCAGCTTCTCACTTTTCGGCAACATATTCTTCACTATTTTCATGATTCGATCATAGCAAGATATACTCATATTAAATTCAGACTTGCAATTTAATAATTGACTAATAGCAGATAACTTAGAGTGTTTTTTACACCCTTCCCATAAAGGTACTTCTGCATCTTTCAACAAAGAATAAAAATCTGCAGCATCCTTATTTGGCTCTTCCTCATGATTAACTTCAAGTGCACTACTCAAATGAAGTTCCTCTTCTGGACCCATAGCTTCCATCACCATGGTTCTATATTGCTGACCATGTTCACAACCAACATCCATTGATGTGGATGCTTCTACTGCACTTGTACTTACAGGAGCAACTGCACCAAGTAACTCTCCATGTGCAAACCATGTTGAATACCCCGGTGTAAACCCCTTTCTCAACAGATGAACATTGACCGTATCACGGTTAAGAAATTTCTGGTTGTCACATCTCATACAAGGGCATCTAATCTTATCACCACTACAATACTCTAACTGAGTAAATGCAAACTCAAGGAACCCTTTAACTCCATCACAGAACTCAGCTCTTATATAACCATTTTCACTAAGTCGGTGGTACATCCAATTACGATCAACTGACATAGTTCCTCTAAAAATCAAAAAAATAAAACAACATTAGAAAGCCTAGAAAATATTAAAAATCGGGCCATTAAAAAAAGAAAACAATATAAGAAAAACCGGACCATTAAAGAGATGATAAAAAAAGAAAGCAACATAAGAAAAACCGGACCATTAAAAATACGAAAGGCAAGATCATAAAAAATGTAAAAGAAACAAAAACTGGTATGATATTTATGAAGATGAGAAGTTATCATAAGAATGACAAAAATAAGTCATTCAATTTTGTCCTAGCATCATTGACATTAAAAAAACATTCAATCTTTATAAAAAGCTGAACATAAGGAATTAATCTTTACAAGTTATCTCTTCATTCATCTAATACCAGCAATATTCAAAAAGCATTTAATCTTTACAAAGACAAGGAATACAAGTCAAATCATCCAAATTTACATATGGAATACTATCTGCTTCACATAGAACAAATGTCAATATACATGATCGCCTCTGATGCTAGGAAAGCAGGTACTTCTTAGCAAGCTTTTTGACCAGCTTCTTGATTGCACACTGGAAATAAGTCACAACCATGAAGCAACACCATTTTCCACCACTTTCCATTTTTCCTTGCAGATGAACAATGATTGTAGAAATGAATAACATGACGAAGAAATTAAAATCCATGAACTTTACAGAGTCAAGTTAAAGTTTTGAGAAAATTTTCAAAAATGTAAACCAATGTCATAAGAAGCATGACTGGCATGCTTTGAAGTACTATTCAACAATTATGAAAATAAATTTTGCAAGTTGATGAAGAATCAATAATTGATACTCTTTTTTAAGTATTAGATCTCTAATGGGCCCAAGTTTGGTGCTTGACGAATGATATTCATAGGAAAGCTCAAATATATCACAATACACAAAGATTAGATTTCCTACAAAGGTCCAAGTAAATAAAATATATTCAATTATATTACATTAAATTAGAGGTTACTGTAGATTCAGATTTAGGAGCAAAAAAAATTGCACCAATGATACACAACTCTTCCCTTAATATTTTCACATGAACAATAAAAAAATGGAGATTAATCATTGAGAGCTAATAGTATCGGACCATTGGAACCACAATATCTGATGTTGAAACTCTTGAAACAAAGTACTACTATAATCCTTGGCAGCTGGAAACACAAGCCTTTAGTCAATGATTTCATCAGTTTTTCAGTTGAAGTTAAAACATGCGCCAAAGAGTGAGATCTGTTTGTGATGTTTTGCAATTTCTCCGTGCCAGATCTTTCTGAAAGATAAATTCAACGTACCCTATGGTTCTCTGATCTCTCTCTCTCTCTCTCTCTCTCTCTCTCTCTATCAGCATGAAGTATTTTTCTCTGATGCTTTTTCCACACAAACAAGGGAAGAACATCTTGCTCTCATACGAAAAAGTCTTTAATAGAAGTGGCAAATTAAGCTGCCTTATAAGACTAAAATGAAGGAACAAATGGCTTGCAGTTTCTTCACAAGAGGTTTATCTAATGAGTTTTGTTTCTTGTCATTTAGAAGAACCCCCAAGAACATATATTCTCTAAATCCTGGCTGCTTCATATTTCTCAAAAAGAAAAAAGGGAAGAAAAAAAAAAGAAATAGTTGCTGCTCCATGTCACAACATGAGATATTGTGGTTCCAAACTTAACAGACACTATTAATCAAAAACTTCGTCTGCTAAAACGAAACATCAACAGGGAATTAAGGGAAACAAACCCTGCTTCACCACAGCATCTTAAAAATCCTGCTTCACCACAGCATCTCAGAAAGGAGATTAAAATGTATACATTTACATCCACATCTGGAATCTTGGATCATGTATATAATGACTAGATGAAGATGAACACAAAGAGATGTAAACACAGGATCATGTATATAATCGAAAGGCACGGCGATCAAGCGCGGCGCCGGATCCACAGGGGGAGACCCTCGGTAGGTTCCTTCCCCCTTCCTCTTCCTCTTCTTCGTTTCTTTTATTTTGTTATCATGAGGTAAAAGGAAATGGGGTTAGGGTTTACCTCCGGGAAGAACCAGTTGTGGGTTCTGAAAACCCTAGCCGACGAGCAAGAAACAGGGGAGCGTCGACGGGGTGACGTAGCCACGATGATCTCGTCCCGGGCGAGAAGGAGATGAACACAGGCGCCGAGCAAAGAGACAATGAAACCCTCGGTAGGTTAGGGTTTACCTCCGGGAAGACCAGTTGTGGGTTCTAAAAATCCTAGCCGACGAGCAAGAAGGAGGGGGGCGTCGACGAGGTGATGTAGCCGCGATCAGGAGGCATGATGTAGCCGTGGTCGCCGTCGGCAAGGGGGAGCCGGAGAGGAGAGGCCGGAGGTGGAGGAGAGGAGAGGAGATGGGAAGCCGCGATGCCAAATCCCTAACCACGCCAATCTTTTAATCGAGACCAAGTGCTTCGAGTCACAGGCTCACCCAGCTCCAAATCGGGACGGGACTGCAAGCCAAATTTCATATTAAACTATTTTTTATCTATAAGGCTGATTGGACTAAGTCGGTGTGCAAGCCAAATTTCATATCAAACTATTTTTTATCTATACGGCTGATTGGAAGAAGGCTGATTGGACGGAACTTGCTGGAAAAAATATTTTTGAACTATAAAGCATGGTAAAAAAAATTCCAGACCTTCTTCCAAAATCCAATCCCATTGCAGGAAAGTTGCAATAGGGGTACAAATGGGTCATGGCCAACACCATGAGATTTGAAAATGAGAAGGAATTTGAGTTTTCTGGAGAGCGATTGGAATTTGAGTTATCGAAGAAATTTGGGCGAAACGGCGGGCATACTTAGTTTCATTTTGCATTTTTCTCCTTTTATCTTTTTTTAATTTAGATTTACTCAAAAATAATATTTTTAATATTTATGGAATTAAAAATTAAATTTGGTGACGGAAATTTTTGTCAATAACCTGTCACCGCCAAAAATAATCTTTTAAAAATTTATAAATACTTGGGTTACGATATTTGTGACGGCTGAATTTATCACTGCGGGGTTGCAATTTCGGTTATCATTTTGCTGACAGATATCCCGTCACTATGATGGTTACTAAGTTTTGGCGCCCATCCTACCCGCGCATTCTGTGACCGGTCTGTCACTAATCGGTCACTAAGTTTACACCACGGTGACCAAATTTCTGGCGGTCACTAATCAGTCATAAATAGTGACTGATAACGGTCCGTCACTAATTTCCCGTCACTATACGCGCGTTTTCTGGTAGTGTGGGAACGATCAGAAGTAGATCCCACGGATGTGTGCTGAAACTCAATATTTCTGAAACGTTTTCCTCGCGGCATATTGTAATCTAGTATGCGCAAAAAAGAATCAATATTAGTTAAATATTAAAAGTACATTACTTTTAATATTCTTATAACTGCCACCATCCTCTTCTGAATTGAGAATATTTAAGATAGTCTTCTCAACTATATTGTAATCCCGCACCAAACCCCTTATTCTCTCACAATTAATAAATATCACATGTTTCATTTATTTCTTCTTCATCTCACATATCATCACAAACCTCCCTTTCTTTAATTGCAATTGCATTTATCACATTTGTCAATACTAAACAAGTTTATGGCACTGTTGGAACCCCCATTACATGTCCATGAGATATCTCCCGCATGGATAAGTAGAGATGAAGTGTAGAACTGTAAAGAAATAAAAGCCACCAGATTGAGAGAAGCATTTGATGCATTATCCTCAACCTTCACGGAAACTGGCAGTCACATTCACAAAGAACCAGGCATCCCTAAGAACTCGGGATTGTGTAACTACAGCAACCCTCGGTCTTGCACTTCAAAAGGAAATCAGCCATCCAAAAGTCCCTATGTCATAGTCATCTAATAAACCTCTGTTTGTCTAATTGCTTAGCAAAGTGATGTATGTAAACTAAATTCCATATAAGGATACATGACAAAAGCTGAAGCCTATGTAAATGCCATTAGTAAAATATAAAGGCAAATTTGCAAGAGTAAGAATTATCCCACTCTAAGATTGTACTTAAGCCACTAAAATTGCCTCCTTTGTCAAACAGACAACTCGCCAAAATAGATATCTCGTAACAAGTGGGTTTAAGGAATACTACCATCCTCACTCATATGAAAAAAATATAATAAAAGTTGTTCTTTTTGAAGATCAAAATTGGACTTTTGATCAAAAAGAATGCCAATTGTTTGTTAATTTTTGTATATGAGTCTTTGGTCCCACGGATGTGTGCTGAAACTCAATATCTCTGAAACGTTTTCCTCGCGGCATATTGTAATCTAGTATGCAAAAAAAGAATCAATATTAGTTAAATATTAAAAGTATAGAAATAATTTATAAATTGTAAAATAATTTAATGCATAAAACTAATGTTTTACTTACCATTAAGAAACTAGCCAGCTCTCATTCAAAATCCATCCTAACCAAACTAGTAGAATTCAGTTCATCAATTGGCGGAACATTAAAAGGCATACACTGAGTATAAGTCTCATCATCCTCCTCTGCTAATCCTTTTTTCATATCATACAAGTCCCTAGATTTAGTCTTAATAACAACAGACCAATCTTTATCTTTAGAGTCTTGCACGAAGAACACTTGTTGAGCTTGAGATGAAAAAACAAATGCGTCATCTTTCAATAGCACACCAGTATGTATCAACCTTGAAAAATTTAATAGTGTGAAGCCATTTATATCTTGCCTCAAACCTCTAGATGAGTTTATATCCACCCAATCACATCGAAATAATACTACCTTAAAGTTTCCGTAATAATCCAACTCATAAACATCTGTTAGGGCACCATAATAATTTTTTCCGTCCGCCTCAACCATAACTCCACTATTTTGGATTTTTCTAAATTTTTCACGTTTTTTTGTATGAAATTTAAAACCATTTATAATGAACCCATCATATCTGTTGACAATATTATTCAGACCTCGAGCAAGGACTAATAATTCATTGGAACAATGTCTCTCCATCATGGTTGGTACCTAAAAAATTTAAGTCAGATAATAATTAATTTTACAAAGTTTCGATCATAGAATATTATAAAAGACCTAATAAGATTCAACGTCTAACCTGTTTTAATAACCATTCAGGAAATAACTCAACCAACCATCTTTGCTCAATCCTTGGGGTAGGATGAATGTTATTGTTGGCGCTTCGCTGAGCCACTAAAAATTCTCTGCACGATAAAAAATTTATTTGTTTTGAATATTATATCTGATATGACAGTAAATTATGATTTCTTATAACCATACTGACCTGCGATACTCGGATATTAAGTCACTGTGAAGTAAGACATAACGGTGTGCCTGTGCCAATAATTTGTGATGAACTACAGTACTTTCAGCTTTCCCCACAAATCTTCCTCCAGATGAGAACTTGTACTCCTCTGCATTATGTATAATATCGTAATTCCTTTGTGGTCGACTAAAAGCAGTTTCAACACCTTCAAGGTATCTCGAGCAAAATGTCAAACACTCATCAGCAATATATCCCTCAGCAATCGATTCCTCGGGATAGGCTCGATTGCGTACATATTCCTTTAAGCGCACAAGTCTTCAACAAAAAATTTAAATGCTCAACATCAACATTGAGGAAGATAATAGGATACATTTATATATTAATAATAAATATGGACATTTGAGTTTAAGAATATCACCTCTCAATAGGATACATCCAACGATAGCGAACCGGTCCACCAAGTTTAGCTACCCCAACCAAGTGAATGAGTAGATGAACCATAATAGTAAAAAACCCAGGAGGAAAGATCTTCTCCATATGGCATAGTGTTAGTGCAACATTAGACTCCAATTGATCAAGCTCCTTGGGATCCAGAACTTTGGAACATAATGCCTTAAAGAAGGATGATAACTGAGACACAATTGCAAGAACTTGTTTTTGTGTTGACGATCTTAAAGCCAATGGAAAGATATCTTGCATCAAAATATGGCCATCGTGACTTTTAAGATTCGAAAGTTTTCGCTCTTTAAGATTAACGCATCTTGAAATATTCGATGCATACCCATCTGGAACCTTCATATTTTTCAAAACCGTTAAAAAAAGATCTTTCTCTGGAGTAGACATTGTATAACATGCAGGAGGTATAAAATATTTATCATTGGGTTGTTCTTTCGGATGAAGCTCTTGTCTTATGCCCATGTCTTTCAAATCAAGACGCGCTTTCAAGTTGTCTTTGGTCTTCCCTTCAAGATTTAACATTGTTCCAATCAAGTTATCACAAACATTCTTTTCTATATGCATGACATCAAGATTATGTCGAAGAAGATTATACTCCCAATAAGGTAATTAAAAAAAAATGCTTCTTTTTTTCCATAACTGCTTCTGTGTAGATACCGAGTTTGTGCCATCGTCATTTTCCTGTCCATAAACGCTGTCATCATTATCGAAGTTGTCAGCGTCTTCAAAAACCTGTGTCATTGAGCTGCCAACATCCCCCCTTCCCCGCTTCTTTGAATTGTTGGATACCTTACCAGGTATATAGTTAGTGCCATGAGTTTGTTTAAGAACTTCAGTTCCAGTTGGCGGAATAGGTGCAGATCGCAACTCTATAGTGCCATCAAACTGATATTCTGATGTCGAAATGGATGGTTTGCTTCTAACCATCGACGATGACCCATATAACATAATTTTCCTTCATGTTTTAACCAATATGAATGAGTTGAATCTCCACAAGAAGGGCATGCAATACGCCCCTTAGTGCTCCAACCTGATAAATTAGCATATGCAGGAAAATCATTGATTGTCCAGATAAGAGCTGCATGCAATTTGAATGTTCGGCCAGTGAAAGCATCAAATGCATCAATACCCTGCCATAACTTTTTCAATTCATCTATTAAAGGCTGCAGAAAAATATCTATATCATTACCTGGGCTCTTATCACCGGAAATAACTACTGACAGAATAAGTGAAGACTGTTTCATACACATCCATGGTGGCAAATTATATGGAACCAAAACAACTGGCCAAGTGCTGTATGTAGAACTCATCGTTCGAAATGGATTAAATCCATCAGTTGCCAAACCAGCCTAACACTGCGAACATCAGAAGCAAATTCGTGATGCCTATCATCAAATGCTTTCCATGCTAAACTATCCGTTGGATGTCTTAACATTCCATCCCTTGTACGTCCTTCATCATGCCATCTCATTAAGGAAGCCGTCTTTGATGATGCATACATCCTTTTCAATCTAGGTATGAGAGGAAAATACCTCAAAACTTTAGCCGGAATTTTTTTAGACTGTGCAGCATCCACTTCATTTGACAAATCATGCCCGTCTTCATTTTGTTTTTTCCATCATGAAGACCCACATGTTCGGCACGAATCTTCATTAATATTATCACCACGATATAAAATACAGTCATTTGGACAACTATGTATCTTCTCATATCCAAGATTCAAGTCTTTTACTAGTTTTTTGGCTTCATAAGAAGTTGACGGCAAAATAACACCTTCTGGAAATGCATCTTTTAATAATTGAAGAAGCACAGTAAAAGACTTCCCAGACCATCCATTCAAATATTTCAAATGGAATAAATGCACCATAAAAGAAATCTTCGTAAAATTCTTACAACCCGGATATAGTTTTTATCACAATCTTTCAGCAAGTTATGATACCGAGTTGTGTTATCTTCAGAGTCTATAGGTTCCTCAACATGTATAGATTCAGTAACGGTATGCTCATCACCTATTGGAGCTCCTTCTTGCTCTCCACTAAAATCTGTTAAATTTCTAATATTATGTTCAAGAGCATCTCTGAGTAAGCCCCTCATATCATCTTCTATAACAGGATTTCTGTCTATGTTACTAGATCCAATACTAGCAGTGTGTTCTATAATTAAGGGTTGGTTAGATGAAGACGACAATTTAGACTCTCCATGAAATATCCATTCTGTATAACCTTTCAGAAAACCATTCCATACCAAATGTTCTTCAACAATTTGTGGAGCGATAGCATAACAATTTACACATTTTTGACATGGACAAAAAATATTCCCATTGATTTCAGATTTCTCAAAAGCAAATTTAACGAAATTCTGAACTCCATTCAAATATTCGGCACTGGATCTCGACTTATTTATGCAACTTTTGTCCATTCTATCAAAATACTGATTGAACTGCAAGTAATATAAAAAAATAATAAACGAAATTAGGGTATGAATCACCAATATGAACTCATGGTACAAAAAGATCTTGGCGAATTTTATTAATACAAAATATAAGATTTCGAGAAGCATATATTGTTCAGTAATTTGATCCAGAGCAGTCGAACCCCAAGCTAGATCATGAAAGATGATCAGGCAAAATTCTGGATCCAAACAATGCAAAAAGCTGTGTTGTCTCAAAACACCACCAAACATTCATAAGCTATCAAAGCCCTATAAGAGACACAAGACGTAGCCCTATAAGACATAAGAACGCCATTGATGATTTCAAAGAAGAGATGGAGGACATCTTCTTCTTCTATAGAAGGCTGAGTTTTGTTTTTCAGGTGAATAGGACTGGATGTCCAGAGGGGGATCGGCATATTAAAATCTGCGTAGATAGAGAAGGAGACATATGGGTTTTGGCTTTGGGAGCTTCTGGTGACTGAGAGATTCATAGAGGGATGTGTTGATCCTATGGTACAGATGCGAAGAGACATGACATTTGTGTTCCATTGGGTGATTGCGGGAAGGTTACTGATCCATCCCCATACATCAGGAACAAAACTAGAAGCCATGGAAAGGAGTTTGTAGTCTTAGAAATCCCTCTGTCTGATACATCCAAAACTTAGGCAAGGGATTATATAGCTGCGAACTAGATATCCACTGAGACAAAGAAGTCAAAAGGTAACTCAACACTGATTCCACCATGTGAGAGTTTGCTATTGTGATAAAGTAGATTCTTGATGTGTGAGAGGGGGACTAAATATTTAGTGCAGTATTAACTTTTTTCTTCTTTTCTTCTCTTCAGAGTGTATAACAGAGAATTGGTATTTTGAATGACAACAACTATATGTTTCTAATACCATCTTCTCTAGCTCCAAATTCCCTTTGACAAACTCATCAAACTTATTCATGTGTCTCAGATATTGCATATGGAGAAACTTGTATTCTCTAATACTGATAGTTTAAATCTATCCATGATGTTATCCTATAAGTTAGGCAAAAGAGATAACTTTGTACTTTAATTGGTGGATGAGGAACAATGTGCTGTTCCATACTGTTAGAAGTATGCCCTAGAAGCCAATTTGGCTGACGCATTATTTTATTCTGGGACATAAATTTGTACTTGACCTAATTATAAATTTATTAAGTTGGGCATTCTTTTCATTCATGTTCTTATGTGTCCATGAATCGTCCAAGAAATTAATAAGATGATGACGCATATTCTCAAGAGTTGAGAATTTGAGGCATGTGTCATTGGTGATTAATTTCCTAAATTGCTCCTGATCGATGGATCATCACAAGGACGGTGATTGATCCACTGAGATTAGTGCACATATTGCTGGATGAGTTTTGAGTCCACAGTGTAGGGACACTGGAGCAATTGTGCAAGTGCTTGTTAGAGAACAAGGGTACTGAGCGTGACCAAAATAAGAAGTCACTTGGATGTCTATCCACTCGTCAGTGATTTGCTTGATGTTGAAGTAGTGTGACTGGTCCTTTGACCTGCGGTGCTTCGGCTACTCACAGTGAGGTTATTGTAGTTTGATTGCACGTATACATGGTCTCTAGATATATGGGTCCATGCAGTGTAGATTGGCTGCAGTAGGTTCACTGTAGGAGTAGGGTATGCACCTATATAAAATCTATCGATCTTGATAGATAAGGAGAGATCCTATGTGATTTATAAGACTGAGTTTGTAAGACCTCGACCGGGGCAGTAAAAACAGTGGAGAAAGAGTTTTCCACTCTCGAACTTAAGTCGAATAAATCTTGACATATGACAGACGATGGGGTTTGACGAGTTGTCCATGACCTCCGTCCTGTAGGAATCCACGATAGAAGGACTGTATCATACGATAACTGCACCTAGAGATTCATTATTCTATTCTACTGGGTTGCCACTACATACTGCTAGGTGTCACTTGTGGATGTCGGGACTCACGGGCATTTACCTGATGATCCGTAAACCCTGACGAGTAGAACTGAAAGTATTTCAGTCCACTGAAAGGTGTTTCAGTGATATTGAGATGGAGATCTCAATATGTCTCATTACCAGTCAGATTAGAACCTATGAGGTCACACACATTAGAGGTTCTGATTATTAGGATTGTCGAATTGTGATTTGGAATCACAATGTCAATTGGGATTTGGAATCACAATGTCAATTGTCAATAAGATTGATGTTCGAAATAACCCACTAAGAGTTAGTAAGTTCAATGGAAGAATTAAATTATTATAATTAGATTATAATTAAGTGTTTTATTGCTGATTAATTGAGTCAAATTATGTTGGGTCTGACCCAAAGAAATTTGACTCAAATCCTAGTCAAGGGTTGGCTAGATCGAGTCCCTAAAACCCTGCCTAAATTCAGCCATTTTCCCTGAATAGAACCTCCTTCTTGATGCCTTATTTTGAGGGGTCAAAATAGGAAAGAGGGGGCAGCCAAGAGGGCAAGGAGGGGCGTGGCCCCCTCTCCTTCTTTGCTATGAGCCAGCGCCCCTTGATTCTTTCCAAGAATCAAGGGGCCCGCCATAAAGGGAAGGGCACCAGGAAACCTAAAAAGACTAGGAATCCTGGCACCTAGTTTTTTGGAGAGCCTTATTAATGAAGCTCAATGCCCCAAGCATCTGTGATACATCTTCTCCCAGGCGTGGGGCAGCAAGGAAATTTTTGGGATTTTAAATCAGCAAAAAGGGAGAGAAAAGAATAAAAAACAGTGAAGGGTTTTCTTCTTCCTTTTGAAGGCTGCACAAGGTGGGATCCTTGTGATTTCTTCTTCCTTCTTCTTCGACATCCAAGAGAGGCTTTTGCAAGAAGCTAGCACCCCGGTGAAGCCCCATCTCTGATCTTCAGCAACCTCGTGTGGATACTTGTAGAGGTCGGACGTTTGTGTGGCTACAAGGAACCAAACCACGAACATCGGTTGCGGTGTTCTTCTACCCGCACAAAGGTGAAGATGAGATCTTCATTTGAATTTTTAGTTTCTGATTTGCTGGTAGTTTAACAATTCATAATTAATTATTAGATCTTAGTTTAGTCCCCATCTGAATTCAAAAGGGTTCTGAATCATTCTGATTCAGAAATTTTTTGAAATCCACCCGATCCTGTTCCGGCGTATGCGATGCACCGGGCCCGGCATGCGGATTCCGCCGCGATCATCGCGCCGCTGCGGGGCAATCCAACAGTGGTATCAGAGCCAGGTTTTGGGGATCCAATTAAGATAATAGTTAATTGATTATGAATTAGTTCTGATTTTTTAATTATTATGCATGCTGAAAAATTCTGCATGCTGAAATTTTGTGATGCTGAAATTTTCAGCATGCTGATTTTGTTAGATCGATCATGCGATGTTAGTTTTCAAATTATGATGTGATTATGATGTTTAAAATTAAGGTATTGCATGGTCTGGATCTCAGATGGTTGCATAATAAAATTAAAATCAGATTAGATAAAATCATGCATAAGATGCATGTGGTGATGATCATAGGATTCAAACCCTTTTGGTATCAAATGTAAAGACCTGCGATGTGATCTGTAATGTCATGTAATATTTTCAGATGCTTGCATGCATCTTATTTGATGTTTTGAGGGGCCTGCGTGCCTCCTAAAAGGGATGTAATTTATTTCTATATCTGGTTGTATTTCTGTGATGTAATGTACGTCAATGATCAGTCGAAGATAGTGTATGAGATGAACGGCGATCTGAGCGGTTGATGGCGATTGGATCAAGAGTTGGTCAAGAATCGAATCAAGGAGGCTTGGAACCAATTCAAGAGTTGAAGACCAGTTGATCGATTGACGTGCATGTGCTTGTAATATGACCTAATTAGAATCCATGATCATCACCTATTTAAAGTTTAGCTTTATTTATTGCTGCGATTATAACTGCCTGCGATGTGCCGTTTGCATGTGATGTAAATGAGAGCGGGGTAGATAGGTTTACATGTGATGTAGCAAACCCAATGAGACCTAAACTAAAACCTCCTCAATCAAGTCGAGAGTGAACCAACATGAGTGAGTCATATTAGATTAATTGATCTAATTGGTGTCTAGGAAAGCCTGAAAGGTGGTTACTTAATTAGGACCTTACTCTCTAAGTAAGGGAAGCCTCCCACCTGCTTACCTGGCCAATTGTTCGATTACCTCTTATGAAGAGCTCAAGGTTGGAAACACTAAGACATGATTAACCAATATTAAGTCAATAGGTCTTCCACCGTAGTAGAGCTGCTAAGGTCTTTCTAATGTTGATTTGTCTCGGCTGGATACAGTGGGCAAGTTGCATCGGAGGGCTGGACCTCTCTATAGACATGAGATGTTGTAGGGTAAAGGTGGGGTTGGGCACCAATAACTGTTAGGTGAGGACCCAATGACGACTTTATTTCTACAGTTATACGGTGGGTCTGACTTAACTAAGAAATGGGACCAATAACTGTTAGGTGAGATCTTCATGACTTAGAGACCAAGTAGCACTGCAACATGCTTGAGAAGCATTGTACAAGAGTTGTACACTGTTGCCCAAGGTGACAAGCCAAGAGGGGGGGGGGGTGAATTGGTTTCTTTTAAATTTAAACTATCTTACTCAAGTCAAATGGATGGTTAGTAAGCTAAAGCAAATCACAACACAAACAACACAAAGTATAGTGGTTCGGTGCTCTCCTTAGCACCTACGTCCACTCCCCAAGCGACCCCTTGGGAATTCACTATAATCTCGCGGATTACAGTTGGATTGTTTTCCGGGCTCACAATCCAAAAACCTTTACACTTTGGTTTTCCGGGCTCACCAAAAACCTTTGTTGGTTTTACGGGCTCACCAACGAACCTTTGTTGGTTTTACGGGCTCACCAACGAACCTTTACAATTGGTTTTCCGGGTTCACCAATCAACCTACTCCGTTGGTTTTCCGGGCTCACCAACCAACCTTTACAAGTTGTTTAACAAATAAAGAAAGAAGATTTAAACTCCTAAATGAGCAAATGAAACAATATAAACTACAAAGAAGAGTATAGAAAATATTTATCGCTTTGAAGTGGCTTCTCTCTTCTTTGTTAAGGATGCTTCACTCTTCAAGGGAGGATGGAGCTCTTGATGACTCTTTGAATCTGCTCAACCCCTTTCTTTGATTCTTGAATGAAGCACTTGGATGAAGAAGATTAGGGCACTTTTGTTTTCTTGTGTACTCTTTGATATTCCTTGCAAAAGTTGTTCTATCTGATGAATAGTGCCACTTTAAATAGTCTCCTACATCCATTGGACAAGCCCCAATGGTTAGAATTCAAAAACTAGCCGTTACTGACTTTGGAAAGGTCAAAAAGTACATCTGCAGAACTAGCCGTTATGCTTCAGCCCGTGTTTGGGTCGGCTCAACCTGTCCTTGGGTCGACCCAACTTTCACTTGGGTCGACTCAAACATTCCTTGGGTCGACCCTCTCAGAAAACACAGAAACTTGAAATTCAGCCTTCCTTCCCTTGGGTCGACCCAACCATTCTTTGGGTCGACTCAAAGTTCACTTGGGTCGACTCAACTTCTTCTTGGGTCGACCCTCTCAGTAATTCCAGAGAACCATTTTCTGTCTTCTTTTCTGTCTTGCCTTTGGGTCGACCCTCTCAGGGTTTGGGTCGACTTAAGCTTGGGTCGACTCAACTACTTCTTGGGTCGACCCTCTCAGTAAATCCAGAGAACCATTTTTCTGTCTTGTTTTGAGGTTCTTGATGTTTGGGTCGACTCATGCTTTCCTTGGGTCGACCCAACTCAATGTTCATCTTTGCCATTTTTGCAGAAGTGTGCCAAATATTTTCTTGATGTGCCGGGGTCGACCCAATCATCCTTTAGGTCGACTCAATCCACACTTTGCTGCATCTCAAGGTTAGATTCATTCAAATGAACAATGAAATGTATCTATATCAATTCATACAAATATACTGAGAGTAATGGACTTATAAATGAAGTATCGATTTAACTTATAGCATACTCTAGATAATTGCTTGTTAATCATCAAAATAACACTCTCATCCTCAATCTCCTCCTTTTTGATGATTACAAAATAAAGAGTATGAGCCTATTGATACTTGTCTTTAAGATCAATTTTTTTTTTTTGAAAGGGCTTAACTTGCTGAATTTCAGCTTTTCATATATAAGAGTGAAATCTCCCCCTATTTCATTTAAATGTTGCCAATTTGACTTTTTGAATTGCTCCCCCTTTCATTTATAATTCATTAACGATGAAACTTCAAAAATTTGAGATAAAATATGAGTTTCAGGTTATGTATCGGGGTGCGAGAGGTGCGTGCCAAATTCTGAAATTATATGTGCCAAATTCTGAAATTTGATAGAAATTTTTGATTTGATGATTTTCATTGTTACAAATTGCTCCCCCTTAGATGTATAAGCTTTCTTATATGATTTTCAATTTGTTTGCCCAATTATTTCTCTTTTCTTGCATAAGTTCTTATTTCTTTTTCTTTACTTCTCCTTTCTTTAACTTTCTTTACTTTTGCTCTTATTATTCTTTCTTTACTTACTCTAAAGATATCTTTAGTTCTCCCCTTTTTGTTACTTTATTTACTCTAAACAATATCTTTACTTCTCCCCTAAGATCTTTACTTCTCCTAAAATAAATACTCTTTCTTTACTTCTCCCCCTTTTTGTTATCATCAAAAAGATACATGGGAAAGATGCAATAAATACCAAACTTCAAACTTCATTGATCAAAATGGGAACATTTTCATACATTCATGCCAAAAACAAAAACAGATACAATGTTCCTGAATCAAAGTTTAAAGATACATGATAAAAGCAAAATACATATGAGAACTAGATATCTAGCCTAGGCTCTAAACATAGATGCTAAGATCAGCCTAGGGAGACTCTAACGGCTGGGATCTAGTCCTCATCCTCCTAGTGTATGTGGCGAGGGGAGGTCGAGCCTGGTGAGACTGTGTCTGGCGTGGAGCACGACGAGCTGGATGACTCTGTGCCGAAATCTCTGACTCAGCAGCCTGTGGCACAGATGGTCCATGGGTCTCTCTCTCTCCGGAGTGCTCCTATCTGCTGCCTCAGATCACTGATCTCAGCAGACATGACGTCCAATCGGGCGTCCAATTGGCTCGTCAGTCCGTCAGTGATAGTCCTCGCCTGAGCTGACATGAGCTCAGTCATCCTGCTCCAGAACTCATCCGTATCTCTCGGAGGAACGGATGATGATGGTCCAGCCTCTGAAGGTGCAGTAGGATGATCCATATGCTCCTCATCCTCATCCTCTGGTGCATCTCCCTCTGGTGCCTCAGCCTGAATGCCTGCTCCAGTGTGAATCCACTGTCCGTTCACTTTCTCATATCCCATGCGTATAAGTGTCCGTGCAGTGTATGTGTCAGTATGATGCAGACTCTTGGATGCCTCCTCCTCGAGAGCTAAACCGTGCTGTCGAAAAATCAAGGTGAGTATCATACCATAAGGTAGTGATACCCTGGAGTTGCACATCACCTTCCTCATCTGTCTCAGTATCATGGCCGGAAGATTTAGGGGAATCCCCTGAATCATACACTCCATCACTGCTAGATCTCGCTCTGTGATGAGATCGAATCTCCCGGTCTTTGGAAATAAGATTCTATTTATTATACTGAGCAGTAATCTCATTTCAGCAGTAAGAGAACTAGCTATTACCTTCGTGGAAAAGTCGAAGTTCTCATTTTTCATGATCAACTGTAGAGCTCTCATTTTGTTTTCAGGCTTTTCCGGAGTGGCTCCTACGCAGGGTAGATGAAGTAGCTCACTCAAGCTCTCCTCGGAAACTCGAACTCGAACCCCTCGAACTTCCGAAACAAGCCCTCCCATACCAGTTTTGAGGAAGGCATAGAACTCCTGAACCAATCCGGGGTAGATCATCACATCTAGGGAGCAAAGATACTCCCAACCTTGCCTTTGGATCCATTCCCTCAACCGAAACCCTTCTTGATCAAAGAACTCGGAATGGATCCTTCTCCCCGTTGTAACCGGTCTCCCCGCAAATCTTGCAAGTATAACTGAGGGGGAAGGAGGAGGAGGTGGCTCCGCACGTGCCTCACGTCGTGGAGACACGGTAGATGGCTCCGTAGGTTGCCTTTCCTCCCGTTGGACCCGTGAGACTCTTCCGGATCTCTTGGCTACGACTCTTTTGGGTCCCATTTCTCCAAGATCTTAAGGTAATCTACTGTTTGGAAGAGTTTGGAGGAGTTTGAAAAGTGGGGATTAGAGTATTCAGAAGAGGACAAGGGCAAACAGTGCCCTAACAATGCTCTCGGGTCCCCTTTTAACAGTGGGGTCCCGACGTTGGGTCGACTCAAGATTTTTCTTGGGTCGACTCAACGTTGGGTCGACCCTATTCTGGGTTGGGTCGACCCAAGTGCAGAATTTTTTCTTTTCTCTTCCTTTTTGCTTCTAAGAATTTTCCTTGCTTCCAATCCTTATAAACTCTTTATGGGACAATGATACATGAGTAAGGAATCTCTAGATAACAAATTTGACTCATGTTTCATGGGATTTTAGAAATTGAAAGAATGTATCATGAGACTACTAGCTCCCTTTTATATTTCTTCAACAAAAAGGATCACATATGCCTAATTCCCTCCTTAGCATGCAGAATCTATCTTCACTCAATGGTTTCGTAAATATGTCGGCTAATTGTTTTTCAGTGCATATATGCTCAATACATATATTTCCATTTTGCACATGATCCCTAATAAAATGGTACCTTATTTCTATGTGTTTGGCTTTAGAGTGCTGAACTGGATTTTTAATAAGATTGATGGCACTAGTATTATCACACTTAATAGGAATATTATCTAGTTTAACTCCATAGTCCTCTAGTTGTTGCTTAAGCCATAATACTTGAGCACAACAACTACCAGCAGCTATATTCAACTTCAGCTGTGGACAGTGCCACTGAATTCTGCTTTTTGCTAAACCATGATACTAAGTTATTTTCTAAGAATTGACATGTGCCACTTGTGCTCTTCCTATCTAATTTGCATCCGGCAAAATCCGCATCTGAATATGCAAGCAAATCTAGACAGGAGTCTCTTGAGTACCATAATCCTATATTGGTAGTTCCTCTCAAATATCTAAGGATTCTTTTAACAGCACTTAAATGTGACTCCTTAGGATCCGATTGGTATCTAGCACATATTCCTACACTAAATACGATGTCGGGTCTACTAGCAGTAAGGTAGAGCAAGGATCCAATTAGTCCTCTATAGAGCTTAATATCAATACTCTTCCCTTTTTCATCTTTGTCTAGCTAACTAGTAGGATTCATTGGAGTGCCTACTCCCTTATGATTTTCATTCCCAAACTTCTTTAGTATTTCCTTTGTATATTTAGTTTGATGAATGAAAATGCCTTCTTTAGTTTGTTTGATTTGTAATCCTAGAAAGAAGCTTAGTTCTCCCATCAAACTCATTTCAAATTCTCCATGCATTAAATCAGCAAATTCTTTGCAAAGAGTATCATTTGTGGCACCAAAGATTATGTCATCTACATATATTTGTACCACTAATAGATTTTTGTCCTTTCTTTTGAGAAATAGAGTTTTATCTACATTTCCTCTACTAAAGTCATTATTAAGCAGAAATTTGCTTAATCGATCATACCAAGCCCTAGGTGCTTGCTTTAATCCATATAATGCCTTATGTAGTTTAAACACATGATTTGGCAATTCATGATTCTCAAAACCAGGAGGTTGTTCTACATATACTTCCTCCTCAATAAAACCATTTAAGAAAGCACTCTTCACATCCATTTGATATAATTTGAAATCCATGAAACATGCAAATGCTAGAAGTAATCTAATAGCCTCTAATCTAGCTACAGGAGCAAATGTTTCATCAAAATCTATTCCTTCTTCTTGATTGTATCCCTTAGCTACAAGTCTAGCCTTATTTCTTATAACTAATCCATTTTCATCTAATTTATTTCTAAATACCCATTTTGTTCCAATTACTGAGTTATGCTTTGGTCTTTCAGTTAATGTCCAAACATTACTTCTTTTGAATTAATTTAATTCTTCTTGCATGGCATTTATCCAATTAGTATCTTTTTCAGCTTCTTCATAAGTCTTAGGTTCTAATTGTGAAACGAAAGCAAGATAATCATTTAAATTTCTAAGAGATGATCGAGTTCTTACCCCTTGAGATGGATCACCAATGATTAAGTCTTTGGGATGTCCATATGCATACCTCCATTCCTTTGGCAAGTTTTGGGATTGTGGTGGCACGCAATCATCTCCCTTATCTTGATTTGGCACGTCATCAATATTCAACTTTTCAAAGTCGATAATTCCTGTATCATCATCAACAATATTTTCTTTCCTAGCAGACTCACTATCAGACTCATCAAATATAATATTGACTGACTCTTCCACTACTAAGGTTCTTTTATTGAATACTCTGTATGCCCTGCTAGATGTGGAGTATCCTAAGAAGATACCTTCATCTGACTTGGCATCAAATTTGCTTAGATCCTCCTTGCCATTATTTAAGATGAAACATCTACATCCAAATACTTTAAAATATTTAGCAGTTGGTTTCTTATTCTTCCAAAGTTCATAAGGAGTTTTCTTGGTTATTGGTCGTATTAAAACTCGATTTAGAATATGGCAAGCAGTGCTTATAGCTTCAGCCCAAAAGTACTTTGGAAGATTTGACTCACACAACATTGTGCGTGCCATTTCTGCCAATGTCCTATTTTTCCTTTCAACAACCCCATTTTGTTGAGGCGTTCTAGGTGCTGAAAATTGATGTGATATACCATTTTTAGTACAAAATTCTTCAAAGTGTTGATTTTCAAATTCAGTACCATGATCACTTCGAATTGCTACTAAGGTGAGTTTCTTTTCATTTATGATATTATTATATAGTTTCAAGAATTCTGAAAATGCTTCATTCTTATGTGCCAAAAATGAAACCCATGTATATCTTGAAAAATCATCAACAATAACTAGTCCATACTTCTTCCCTCCTAGACTTGTAGTTCTAGTAGGTCCAAATAAATCCATGTGTATGAGTTCAAATGGTCTAGTTGTTGATACTATATTCTTCGATTTGAAAGATGATTTAGTTTGTTTTTCCAATGAACATGGTCCACATATTTTGTCCTTTTCAAAGATCAATTTTGGCACATCTTTTATTAATTCCTTCTTGACTAGTTTTGATATTAATTCCATACTAGCATGTCCTAGTCTTCGATGCCAAAGCCAACTAGTTTCTTTTTTCTTTTCTTCATTAGTAATTAAGCATAATCCATTTTTCTTGCCTAACTCATGAAGATCTACTAAGTAAATATTTCTTTGCCTTTGTCCTACAAGTACAATGCTATTATCTTTAGGATTAGTGATTATGCATACAGATGCTTCAAATGTAACTTTAAACCCTTTATCACAAAATTGACTTATACTAAGAAGGTTATGTTTCAAACCCTTAACTAATAAGA
The DNA here is from genome assembly GCF_009389715.1 of Phoenix dactylifera. Lineage (NCBI taxonomy): Eukaryota > Viridiplantae > Streptophyta > Magnoliopsida > Arecales > Arecaceae > Phoenix > Phoenix dactylifera. Next base: position 10,658,819 of record NC_052403.1, read on the forward strand.
CATTTTCTATAAAAATAGATGGAGCAATGAAAATTTTACCCTTTCCAATGATATGCCCTTTACCATTGTCTCCATAGGTTACTACTCCACCTTTCTTTGATTCCAAGGTGACAAATTGATCTACGTCACCGGTCATGTGTCTTGAACAGCCGCTATTTAGATACCATCGTTTTTTCACTTTATCAGCTGTAAGACACACCTGCAATCAAGATCAAGAAGAAACTTTAGGTACCCAAACTAAGTTGGGTCCTTTAGGGTTAGTACTCCATGTTCCTTTTGGAACCCAAACTTTCTTGAATTTAATCTTTTGATTATAACTTGATTTGTTTTGACTGGACTTTCTAAAGTTACATTCATATGCTCTATGTCCTAACTTATTGCAGCAATAACAAGTAATATTTTCACTTTTAGCTTTTACAAAAATGTTCTTTAAGAATTTTTGTTTCCTATTTGTTCTATATCCTAAACCAGCCTTATCATATACAGCTTTTTGGCTATCAAGAATCATATTTAATTTGGTAGAACTAAGTGTAAATTTATCTACCAAGGATTTATATTTTTCAGCATCTTCTTTTAGCTTGATATTTTCAGCAATTAGATCCTTGGTTTCACTTGTAAGTTTCCTACTCAAAGTTTCACAGGTATGAGACAGTTTTAACTTGTCCTTAATAAGAGATTGATTTTCTTCTTTTAGAACTTTATTTCTATTAATTAGTTTCTTATGTTCTTCCATGAGTTCTAAGAATGCATCATGTAATTCATCAACAGTAAAATCACAGTCAAGTTCAGAATCTACCTCATCGTCATTGGCCATATGACACATTTGGGCCGTCTCTTGATGATCTTCCTCCTCCGAACTTGATTCCTCACTTTCACTCCATTCAGCCATGAAATTCTTCTTTTTCAACTTTCTTGCCATCTACTTCAAATCTGGGCAATCTATCTTATAATGCCCGGGTTTGTTACACTCATAGCAAATGGGAGTTTCTTTTTCCTTTTCTTTGTCCTTACCCTTTTCTTTGCTTGAGTTACCTTTAAGGAAGGGTTTCTTTTTATGGAACCTATTCTTACCTCTCATAAATTTTCTGAATTTTCTCTCAAGCACAGCCATCCCTTCTTCATCGATTTCTTCATCATCATCTGAATCTTCTGATTCAGTTAGTTGTTTAGGGGTGGTAGTCTTTAGGGCAATGGGCTTTCTTCTCTTGACCTCATCTTCTGAATTTTGCCTCATTGTCAACTCATGGGTCATGAGTGATCCTAGAAGCTCCTCTAACTGCAGTGTGTTGAGGTCCTTTGCTTCTTGAATAGCGGTTACCTTGGCCTCCCAATTCCTTGGTAGAGACCTGAGAATTTTTCGCACCAAATCAGAGTTAGAGTAAGACTTTCCTAAACTCTTAAGCCCATTTATAATGTCAGTAAAACGAGTAAACATATCAGTTATGGACTCAGTAGATTCCATTTTAAACAATTCATACTTGTGTACTAATATGTTTATCTTTGACTCCTTAACTTGATTGGTCCCTTCATGTGTGACCTCAAGTTTGTCCCAAATTTCTTTGGCAGTAGTGCAAGTAGATATTCTATTAAATTCATTTACATCTAATGAGCAGTAAAGTACATTTATAGCTTTCGCATTTAACTGTGCTAATCTTCTATCACTTTCATTCCAATCCATTTCTGGTTTGGGTATGATAGTGCCCTCTATGTTAAGTGTGGGTGTGTGAGGTCCTCTAGTGATGATTTGCCATAGTTCATAGTCTGAAGCTTGAATGAATATCCTCATTCTAGCTTTCCAATATGTGTAGTTTGTGCCATTAAATAGAGGTGGTCTATTTGTGGATTGCCCCTCACTCATAGAACATCCCACTTGGGTTGTCATGATCTTTAACTCTTGATTGTGAGATCAATGAGTACTATTAGAGCACCTTGCTCTGATACCACTTGTTGCCCAAGGTGACAAGCCAAGAGGGGGGGGGGGGTGAATTGGTTTCTTTTAAATTTAAACTATCTTACTCAAGTCAAATGGATGGTTAGTAAGCTAAAGCAAATCACAACACAAACAACACAAAGTATAGTGGTTCGGTGCTCTCCTTAGCACCTACGTCCACTCCCCAAGCGACCCCTTGGGAATTCACTATAATCTCGCGGATTACAGTTGGATTGTTTTCCGGGCTCACAATCCAAAAACCTTTACACTTTGGTTTTCCGGGCTCACCAAAAACCTTTGTTGGTTTTACGGGCTCACCAACGAACCTTTGTTGGTTTTACGGGCTCACCAACGAACCTTTACAATTGGTTTTCCGGGTTCACCAATCAACCTACTCCGTTGGTTTTCCGGGCTCACCAACCAACCTTTACAAGTTGTTTAACAAATAAAGAAAGAAGATTTAAACTCCTAAATGAGCAAATGAAACAATATAAACTACAAAGAAGAGTATAGAAAATATTTATCGCTTTGAAGTGGCTTCTCTCTTCTTTGTTAAGGATGCTTCACTCTTCAAGGGAGGATGGAGCTCTTGATGACTCTTTGAATCTGCTCAACCCCTTTCTTTGATTCTTGAATGAAGCACTTGGATGAAGAAGATTAGGGCACTTTTGTTTTCTTGTGTACTCTTTGATATTCCTTGCAAAAGTTGTTCTATCTGATGAATAGTGCCACTTTAAATAGTCTCCTACATCCATTGGACAAGCCCCAATGGTTAGAATTCAAAAACTAGCCATTACTGACTTTGGGAAGGTCAAAAAGTACATCTGCAGAACTAGCCGTTATGCTTCAGCCCGTGTTTGGGTCGGCTCAACCTGTCCTTGGGTCGACCCAACTTTCACTTGGGTCGACTCAAACATTCCTTGGGTCGACCCTCTCAGAAAACACAGAAACTTGAAATTCAGCCTTCCTTCCCTTGGGTCGACCCAACCATTCTTTGGGTCGACTCAAAGTTCACTTGGGTCGACTCAACTTCTTCTTGGGTCGACCCTCTCAGTAATTCCAGAGAACCATTTTCTGTCTTCTTTTCTGTCTTGCCTTTGGGTCGACCCTCTCAGGGTTTGGGTCGACTCAAGCTTGGGTCGACTCAACTACTTCTTGGGTCGACCCTCTCAGTAAATCCAGAGAACCATTTTTCTGTCTTGTTTTGAGGTTCTTGATGTTTGGGTCGACCCAACTCACTGTTCATCTTTGCCATTTTTGCAGAAGTGTGCCAAATGTTTTCTTGATGTGCCGGGGTCGACCCAATCATCCTTTAGGTCGACTCAATCCACACTTTGCTGCATCTCAAGGTTAGATTCATTCAAATGAACAATGAAATGTATCTATATCAATTCATACAAATATACTGAGAGTAATGGACTTATAAATGAAGTATCGATTTAACTTATAGCATACTCTAGATAATTGCTTGTTAATCATCAAAATAACACTCTCATCCTCATACACTCATCCATTTATGTGTCACCAATAACTGTTAGGTGAGGTGGCCTATAAATCGGTGGGACCGCAGAACCCACTAGAAATTCTAGTCGTGTAGGTTTTCCGTTTTCCTACCAGGGGAGTGTGAGGAATTCGAGAAAATAGTGGGAGGCACATTTGTTCTAAAAGATCCTAGAACAAATTAAGATCAAGTACAAAATTCTAACTAGAATCTTTACTCTCTGAGGTTTACAATGTCAGCTTCTAGACTTTTAACTCATATCCTATAGAACAACCGTTTGACCAAACCCAATTATAAAGACTGGCTCAGCAAATTTTAAAATAGTTTTGAATTGTGAGAAATTAGGGTATGTGCTAGACCATGGAATCCCCGTGTTACCAATCTATCCGATCACTGATCAGCGTAAGATGCATGCTAAGTGGACGAACAATGACAATAAAGTTAGGTGCTGCACAATGGCATCCATGTCCAATGAATTACAATGCCAGCATGAGAACATGAGACTGCCAGGGACATATTAAATCACCTGCAAGAGTTGTATGATGATCAGAGTCACGCAGCTTGGTTTGAAGTGTCCAAGAGGCTCTTCAAGGCCAAGATGCGCGATGGGCAGTCTGTCCATGATCATGGTTTGACCATAATAAAGGACTTAGAGAAGATTAAGAAGCTCGGCATGACCATGCACAAGAAATTGCAAACGGATTTGATCCCACAATTCCTTCTAGCTTCATATGGACAGTTTATAGTAAATTACCATATGAACAAGATTGTATGCACCAAAACAGAATTGTTAAATAAATTGGTAACTACCTTAGGGACCTTGAAGAGTTCAAGGGGCATCGTTCTCGTTGTCGAGTTGGTTTCTACTTCCAAGAGAGAGTCTATTTGGAAGAAGAAGAAGCCTGCGAAGAAGCAGAAGACTGAGAAAACGCCAAGTAAGGAAGTTCCAAGAAAAAGACCAATTGCAAGGAAAAGTGTTTCCATTGCATCATGGATGGCCATTGGAAGAGGAACTGTCCTACATACATGGGAAGCATAAAGAACATGAAGGGTGACAGATCTTAAGAAGGTATTGAAAGTGAATCCTAGGTTCTTCGGTGTTAAGCATGCTGATTTTTTTTTATTTTTTTTAAAACCATGGCTGAACCTGATCGGGTTGCCTACGTACCCCTTCATAAGGGGGATCAAGCCATACGTAGTTCTTTTTAAGTTTTAAAATGCAGCGGAAAAATCGAATCAAACAATTTAATTCATGCATGCTTACAAGATCAAATCTAGAAATCAGCACCTTAAGAACACATAGGATTATGCCGAAATCGTTTAAACAATTATGCTAAAACTTTCATGCATGATTAACTATCAGATCTGAAACTTAAGAACTCTATTCCGATTAATCTCCGAATATCCATCGAATGGATTCTGGAGATAACTCCGTGAGGAGCCCCAAAGGAGGGTAAAACCTCGGAGAATCATACCTAGACCCTGACTCCAAAATAAAATATTGATGTGGGATTAATACCTTTTATGATGGAAGAAACTTATGGATCTGATCCTTGACTTTGCAGCCACGCACACGAATGGCCTCTATGAGAAGTACAACGCGAAGCCCTAGGTAGATCGTCTTCCGCGGGAGTGCTAGCTCGCGCAGGAACGCAGCAATGGCTGAAGCTTTCTCCTTCTAAACACTCAACCTTTGATTGTTCTTCAAGGAGATGGAGGATGGACGTGAGGAAGAAGGAGAAGAAGGGATGGAGGCCCTCAGGGAATTTTTTCAGAATTTTTTGAAACCTCTAAATATGGTATATCTTGAACCCAAGGCATGGGGGTCTTTTATAGCCAAAAGATCCTCCCACGTATCACACCTAATTTAGCCAACTAATTTGGCTGATAAAATTCCCAAAAAATTCTGGTGGTTTGACAGCTAAGAGGAGATAAATATATCCAAATTTTGTGCATTTTGGATCCCTAAAAGATAGGAATTCATGCGTCCAAAGTTCAGCCGCAGACCACCCTATTTCATGCACCATGCAATCCCTACAAATTAGGAAATTCATCTAAATCTTTCTAGAAAGATTTAAGGCGCCATTTTTATAGGAATTATAGCCCCACGCCTCCTCTCTTCTCACGCCAATTTTTGGCCAAAAATAAAAAGGATAGGCATAGAAAATATTGGGAATAAATTAAGGTGTCATTCTTCTCCAAGAAGATAAGGATGGGTTCCTAAAATTTAGGGATTCTTCTTCTTATCCAATTCTGATTATTTGGACTCATAATCCTCATCAAATAAGGTCTTCTAATTGATTTGGATCAAGCCCAATCCAATTGGGTCAAGTCCCATCAATTGGGTCAAGCTCAATCTACTAGGGTTGAACCCAATCCAATTGGGTCAAACCCTGACGCAGCCCAAATTGAATCCTATTCAATTTGGCTCAACCTAAGCTTAATTACTCAATCAAATTGAGTTCATTAGCAATCTAATTGCTAATTAATCCTCAAAAATACTACATGCCGACAAGTAGATAACAATAAATGTTTGGGTTTATAAACTTCAGGAAAAAGTAAACTGGGGGGAGATGCATCACTTTGATGGAAAATAAATACGAGAAATCTTATTAGTGTAGCATTACTGTCATACTATCAAAATTTTAAGAGCAAATGATTATTTTTACCAAAATATAGAACCTAAGTAGATGGATGCACATGATTTATTTTGTTGACGTGTAGTGTCACTTTATTTTTATTAGATATCTTATTAGTATAATTTCTGTTGTCCTAAAGAGTTGATTTTGATGATACAAAGTGGTTGAGTAAAAAGTTGACTAATCTATTGATTTGAGTTTAATTGATTAATTTCAAAAAGCAATAAGACCGCCTTCATCTACTCTCAAAATAAGACACAAAATTTAATCTTGAGCTACCTCAAGAGTCGATCCTAAGCTTGCAACGAGTCAACCCCGATACACTATTACTATCTGATATGCCTTCAGAAGCCAACTCCATCAGATTGCAAGTCAACCCCAAGACAGTCTTAGAAAACCGACAGAAAGTCGTGAAATTCAACGTAACAGCTAATGAACACATTAAGAGCTCGAGCCGACTCCAGTCAAACAAGAGTCGACCCCAAACAAAAGCAAGTCGACCTCTGAATGGCCATAGAGAAAAGACATAAAGATAGAAAAAGCGTCGCTTTTATGAGTCGATCTATAGAAATCATGAGCCGACTCTAGTTAAACAAGAGTCAACCCTAGAAACAGATGAGTTGATAATAAGAGAGAAAGTAGTGAAACTTAGTCCATTGAAGAGTTGCCCCCGGAAAGCAATAAGTCGACCCCAGTTATCTGACGAGTTGACTTCTAAACTAAGAGAGCCGACTCCACAATGGCCACATTAAAAAGACAAAGTGCAGCAAAAGCTACAACAAGTTCGAGACGATCTCTAAAGACCACAAGTGGACCCCTCTGTGCTTGACAACTACAATGGCTAGTTTTTCTGTGAGTCACAACAGCTATTTTTCATCCCACAACGGCTCTTTTACCTATCTAATGGTTTGGATAGTGATCAAACCTCTTCCAAAAAGTTTAAATATATGGAAACACCAAAAGAATAAGAGAGCTGAAGCTGTACAAAGAAAAATCTACTAGATTAAGAAAGAGAAAGCATAAAGGGAGAGCTTCAAAAAGAATATCATTCAAAAGCTTTCATTGTGAGTTGAAAGATCAAATCTTCAATATCTAAGCTCCATTTATTGTTCTGTATTTATTATTTAGGAGCTATACTTTTTGGGCCTTAATTCTTTCTATACTTTGTTGTAATATGTTTCAGGAATTGAAACTTGGAGAAAGGCCCATCCAAACTGATAGTCAACTTTAAAGACCACGCAATAGCACGTATCTGGTAGGATAGTTGTTACGGGAGAACTTAGCCACCATGCCCCACGTGACCGGCACGCGCGCCCAGGAAGACTACGGCTGCCTCTTGATCCAGCAATCCGACCTCGGGTCGGATATCTTCGGCTCCGCAGCCCGACCCCGCGTCGGCTGCCCCTTGATCCAGCAATCCGACCCCGAGTCGGATATCTTCGGCCCCGCAGCCCGACCCCGAGTCGGCTGCCCCTTGATCCAGCAATCCGACCCCGAGTCGGCAATCTCTGACAACAACAGACTGTTCCCCTGAGGCACGCCGCGGCCCCCTGCTCCACTACTCCCTGCAATGGCCGTATCCGGCGTTGTTCCACGATCCCCTGTAACAGCCGTACAAAGCGGAGCTCCACTACGCCCTGCCATAGCCGTACCCAGCACTGCCCCACGACGCCCTGTAACGACCATGTCAGTGGCAACCCCATCGCGCCACACGATGACCAATCCCCAAAAAACCCCCCCAGCCTGATATATATGCGGCAGGGGGGAAGGGGGGAGGGTAAGCAAGATTTTTCAGAGTATCATCATACCTGCTACCTCTCCTTCTCCTTCGATCTTCCCTAACTTGATCATCGGAGGGCCCCCACTACCCCGGTGGTGGTGCGAGGCTTGCTTGCAGGTTTCCCGGCGGAAGGCGGAGCGCAACCGAAGCAATTCCAAGGGAACCCCGTTCACACCGCTGTGCCAATCGTTCTTGGTTTGAACCCCCAGCAACAGTTGGCGCTAGAGGAAGGGCAACCTGGATCTCAGAGCGATCGTAATGGCACGGCGAGGTGGTCGTGGAGCTTCCAATGCTTCCGGTCGCGGGGCCTCTCGCGCCTCTGGCCGGAAGGCCGCTGCATCTCCAACACACTCTCAGCAACACTCCACCTCCCCACCGCCCGTTCAGACGGTCGAAGCCGCCCAGTTCGACCAGCTAACCCAGCAGGTTCGCACCCTCACGGAGGCGGTGCAGAATCTGCAGGGTGCGATGTCCCGGGCGCCGCAGCGGGCTCAGGAGCCGCCGCTGCCTGAGCGTTCGCCTGTCCTCCTCAACCCGCGCTCCTTCCTCTCCCATGGGGAGGAGCGCCGGCGCCAGGAGGATTCTCGAGCACGCTCCATTCTGCCGGGACCTTCCCACCGGAGCTGCGCGGGGTCCGAGAGGCGGGCCCGGGCGCGTTCCCAGACCCCCCAGTCCTCGAGGAACCCGCGCTCCAGTCGGTCCCCCTCTCGCCGCTCCTTGTCTCCCACCCACCGGTCCGCGCTCCCTGGACCGGCGGGTGGACGATCTCCACCGACAACTCCAGGTCCTGAAGGGCCATTCCAAAGATCCCTTCGCCGACTTAGAGATCTCCTCCCAGCCGGCGCTTGCCTCGAGGATCCTGCGGACCCCGAATCCGCCGGGGTTCAAAATGCCGGCGATCGAGCCCTATGACGGGGCGGCGGACCCGCGGGATCACGTCGAGAGTTTCAGGACCCTTATGCTCCTCCACGGAGCATCAGATCCCCTTCTCTGCAAGGCTTTCCCGGCAACCCTCCGTGGCCCGGCGAGGGGCGTGGTTCGCCGGGCTGGAGGCTGACTCAATCCGGTCCTTCGACCAGTTCACTTGCCTCTTCGTCACTCATTTCGCCGTCAGTAGCCGGCGGCGACTGGTCTCCGACTCCCTCTTTGATGTCCGGCAAAAACGAGGGAGAAAGCCTGCGGGATTATCTTACCCGCTTCAACAGGGCTACGCTGGAGGTCCGGAGCCTGAGTCAGGAGGTAGCTCTTTCAGCCCTGAAGCGTGGCTTCCGGAAGGGCAGACTCACCTTCTCCCTGGACAAACGCCTGCCGCGGAGCTTCCCAGAGCTGTTGTCCCGGGCGAACCAGTATGCGGACGCCGAGGAGGCGGCCGCCCACCGGAGCAAGGAGGCCGCCGAGATCCCTCCAAAGCTTGGGAAGAAAAGGCGGAAAGAGGCACGCCAGAGGAGAAGCCCGACGCCCCAGCGTCGGCGCAGAAGCCCGTCGCCGGCGAAGAACCACGGCGCCCCACGCCCTCGTTCTCCGCCCCGACGTTTCAACCGGTACACCCCTCTCCTGACTCCCCGGGCCAAGATCCTTATGGAGATCAAGGGGCGGGAGGACCTCCCGGCCCCGAGACAGATGCGGAAGATCCCTGGGAAGAGGCCCTCCCGGGCGTACTGTGAGTACCACCGAGACCACGGCCACGACACAGAAGACTGCTTCCAGCTTCGGGACGAGATCGAGGCTCTCATCCGCCGGGGGCGTCTCGGTCGATATGTGAGCGACCGACGTCCCCCCGCAGACCCGCGTTCCGGAGGAGTCATCCGGGCGCGCCCCTCCTTCTCGTATCATCCGAAGCCGACCGAGTCGAAGGTCGGGCTGGGGACCGACTGCGTCCGACCCGGCCGCCTCGGGCGCGCCCGGATGACTCCTCCGGAAAAACGATAGCCTCATCACCGGAGGGCTGATACGGCGTCAACTGTCGGTCCGAGCCCGCGGCGTCCCCCTGATCGGTGGGCCCGGACCCGTCCGTCGGCGTCGGAGTCGCCTGCTGGCGGGGCTTCTTCGCCGGTGGGACCCCGCTCGGGGGAGTCCGTTTCTTCCTCCGGACCGCTTCCAGTAGGGACGCCCTACTAACAGCCATTGCCTTGTCCGACTGCATGACGTCGTCGATTTCTGCAAAAAGGACGAGATGGTTAGAAACTGAGAAACTGATGGAAAGAAGAAACGAAAGAGGAGAAAAGAGCTAAAAAGAAGAAGTGGTGGCGGGCTCACGGTCGGCGGGGACCGAGCTTAGACTGACGTTCACCAAGGCATCCTCGGAAATAAGGCTAGCCACCGGGGGGAGCCGGCCCTCGGCAACCAACCCCCTCAAGACGGCGACGCCATCGGACTCCTCCCTCGACAACCTCGATAGGCCGATCGCGGACTTCATCGGCGTCTCCCAGGTTGTCCCGATTCCCCAAGAGGGATCTACGTCGATGAAAAAGAAACGCTCCTTCCAGCCATGAATGGAGGAAGGAGCCTCCTTGACGAGGCCGCACCCTCGCCGCGCCGCAAAGCACCACCACCCTCTGTCCCGGGGGTGGCCGTTCAGGCCATAGCATTCCCAAAAGACGTTCAGGGTGGCGGGAACCTCGTGCATGCGGCAGAGAACCTGGAAGGCCGTCAGGGTACGCCATGAGTTCGGCACCAGTTGCGTCGGCGCCACTCTTAAACCTCGAAGCACCTGCACGACTAAGTCCGAGAGGGGTAAGCGGAGCCCAGCCCGAAGGATGTCCTCATTGATGGCGACCTTCCCTGGAGGAGGATGGGACATCCTCTCCTCAGGCCCCGGGAGCGTAACGTTGCAGGTTTCGGGAAGGTGGTACCGGGCCACGAACCTATCTAGGTCTTCGGGGACCAGCTCCGACTGAATGCGGTCTGCTCTTACTTCGTCCATCCCTAACGGCCAGTGAATCTACGGTCAGGACGGGGTCAAGAGGGGGGAAGGGACCGGAACGACTGGGGTACACTAATACGAAAGGAGAAAGTACGGAGGGCCCTAAATTGTAGAGTGGGGCAACTCACCGGAAGGGAAGGAAGAACGGCTCCGAGAGCGTCAAAGGAGGAGCGAACGAACAGTCCGACGGCAACGGCAGCAGCACAAGGGAAAAACTCGAGGATGCCTGTGAAGAGAAAGGCGGACGGGGGAGGGCCCCCGGTTAAATAGGCGGAAAGGCGGGTGACGCCTCGGTGACGCCAGAGGACGCCTGGCTGCCGAAGGTTCGTTCGCGCCCCAAAGGCGAATCGACGCCATTAAGGAAGGATGTCCGCCGAAATCCGCAGACCGCCAGATCAGCGACAACCGCCATACGCCATAAAGAAGGCGGAGAGCTCGGAGCGCGCGCGCCTTTCCGAGGGATGGCGGCAATCTCGAAGCGTCACTCCCTTCACCCGTTCCCCTCCTGGTTCCAGGCTCGGAAGTGGGGGGCTACTGTTACGGGGGAACTTAGCCACCATGCCCCACGTGACCGGCACGCGCGCCCAGGAAGACTACGGCTGCCCCTTGATCCAGCAATCCGACCTCGGGTCGGATATCTTCGGCTCCGCAGCCCGACCCCGCGTCGGCTGCCCCTTGATCCAGCAATCCGACCCCAAGTCGGATATCTTCGGCCCCGCAGCCCGACCCCGAGTCGGCTGCCCCTTGATCCAGCAATCCGACCCCGAGTCGGCAATCTCTGACAACAACAGACTGTTCCCCTGAGGCACGCCGCGGCCCCCTGCTCCACTACTCCCTGCAACGGCCGTATCCGGCGTTGTTCCACGATCCCCTGTAACAGCCGTACAAAGCGGAGCTCCACTACGCCCTGCCATAGCCGTACCCAGCGCTGCCCCACGACGCCCTGTAACGACCATGTCAGTGGCAACCCCATCGCGCCACACGATGACCAATCCCCAAAAAAAACCCCCAGCCTGATATATATGCGGCAGGGGGGGAAGGGGGAGGGTAAGCAAGATTTTCCAGAGTATCATCTTACCTGCTACCTCTCCTTCTCCTTCGATCTTTCCTAACTTGATCGTCGGAGGGCCCCCACTACCCCGGTGGTGGTGCGAGGCTTGCTTGCAGGTTTTCCGGCGGAAGGCGGAGCGCAACCGAAGCAATTCCAAGGGAACCTCGTTCACACCGCTGTGCCAATCGTTCTTGGTTTGAACCCCCAGCAACAATAGTGATTACGGGTATCGATCCACAGGGATTGGGGTATAGTTGTTTTCTTAAAAATATTTGAAAAAGAGAGTTTGAGAAGACTATTGAACTAAGCAACTTAATAAGAGATGCAATTAAAAATGATATGAATAAAAGAACCTAGGGCAAGAAATTCACCACTAACATAGGAACAAAGATTAATTGTATTTTAATTTATTCTTGGATTAACATGCCAATTGGCCACAAGCCTAATAAGCATTCAAATAGAAATTCACAAAAGCAATTTAGGAATATCCATCTTCGGTTGGCATGAAATGTCTACCCTAAACTAATGTGGCAGGACACTGCACTTTCCTAAGCATGGATGATCTTTTATTAACTTAGTGATCATGAAGAACAGTTGTATAAACGTCATACTTAAAATCACAGAAATTAAATATGAGATGAAATAGAATATTCATTAAGAACAAAATAAAGTTTATCCAACTTCAAGAATAGAAATCAAAAATACAAAACCTTTGGTCCTTTGTTAGGGCTGCATCCAACCCTAGTGAAGAGCTCAGCTTTCCATGGAGAATTGAATAGTGGCAGTAGTGGAGAAGGCGTCCATCACATCTGGCTCTTCTTCCTTTCCTCCCTGGCTTTTCTCCTCTCCAAATAAAATACTTGATAAGGGCTAAATAATGCATAAATTAATATCTTACTCATAGCACTTATCATTATTTTTATGCACATATTTTAAATTTAAACATAATAAAATGTGTTCCCTTCATCATGGCATTATTAAAAATAATTCGAGTTTGCTTGATTTTATTGGTCGAGTCTAATGTGTGCAGGTCGAGTCGAACTAATTGGGATGATGTCTGAACTATTGTGTGCAGGTCACGTTTGCAGCTGAACCCGTGTCCATGTCACCCTTTAAGTGCTTAGAGATCAAGCTTCCACGTCACTCTCCCTCCCTTGTCCAAAGAACAGAACAAACTTCTCTCATCCACGTTGGATCCCAGCCGACCACACCCATTCACATCTCAGCCATGTGCACGTCCTTCCCTTCCGCATCCAAAGCTCCGTCCATGTCATCCCTTTCCTCCCCTGTTTTAGCTTCAAAACAGAGCCATTTTTTTCAACCCATCCGAGTCCCTTTCTAGAGCCCGTTCAAAGAACAGAGCCGTGTCCCCTCCGCGTCCTCTTCTTCCGGATCAATCCAGCCTTTCTCTCGTTCCAGATTGACTCCATCATCCACGGGCGGAACAAGTTCATCCAAACTCCATAGCTCCCAGGTTTCCGCATTCATCCTCATTCATCCCAGCCGAGATTGTCATGACCCCCACCCCGTTCCGGCGGGCCGCCATGACGGTCCTAGGGTGCGGGTAGGCATAAGGCCACCAGCCACCACGTAGAATCCTACTACCTATCAATCATCAATAAATTCTGAAAATTTTGGCATGATGCATGCACAAAATGATCACCTTTCCTATGGTGACCTATCAGGATTATCTCAATACATACCACAACACTACCTGTCAGAGCAGCAATCACATAATCTGTCACATAATGAACCTCGACAATATATATCACAAGTTCACATTCAGGCACACATCGACGGATTACTTGATCAGGACAGTACTTAAATAGATCGGGGTCATCCCAAAAGTAGCACTTAACTTGCGAAAAGAATCGATCCTTGTCCTGCTTGGACCAATGATCGAGAATTTGTCCTACGGCAAGATAGTTCACTATGTTGGCAAACCAAGGTGTTTTCACTTATTGTACCTCAAATAATTGCTCATCTGGAAAGGAGTCATGAAGTGGTGAAGTGTTATAAGAAGGTTCAAGAAGGATTCTAGACAAATGGTCTGCTACAACATTTGTTGTTCCTTTCTTATCACGAATTTCTAGATTAAATTCTTGTAACAATAGGATCCATCGAATTAGGCGAGGCTTGGTGTCCTTCTTTGAAAAAAGGTATCGGAGAGCAGAATGATCGGTGAATACAATAACCTTGGATCCCAAGAGATGGAATCGAAACTTGTCCAAAGCGAATACTACAGCTAGTAATTCTTTCTCAGTAGTGGTGTAGTTCAATTGTGCATCGGAGAGTCTCTTACTAGCATAGTAGATGACATGAGGTAACTTATCTGGTCATTGCCCAAAGACCGTCCCAATGGCATAGTCAGAAGCATCACACATAAGTTCAAATGGAAGGGTCCAATTGGGAGGTTGTATGACAGGTGCTGTAGACAACTTAGATTGGAGCTTTTCAATGGCCTCTTTACATGCTTCATCGAAGACAAAGGGTGTATCCTTGGTAAGGAGATTGCACAAGGGTCCAGAGATTTTGCTGAAGTCTTTAATGAAGTGATGGTAAAAACCAGCATGGCCTAGAAAAGAACGAATTTGTTTCACAGATTTGGGTGGAGGAAGATTAGAAATAAGATCAACTTTAGCTTTATCTACCTCAATACCCCTTTTGGACACAATGTGTCCCAAGACTATACCCTCTTGAACCATTAAATGGCTCTTTTCCCAACTTAGCACTAGATTGGTCTCCTTACATCCTTTTAGAACCAGGGCTAAATTATTGAGACAATCATCGAATGAGGGGCCAAAAACTGAAAAATCATCCATAAATACTTCCAAAAATTTTCTACCATGTCAGAAAAAATTACCATCATACATCGTTGAAATGTTGCGGGTGCATTACATAATCCAAATGGCATTCTTTTATACGCAAATGTCCCAAATGGACATATGAAAGTGGTTTTCTCTTGATCATTGGGATACACGACCACTTGGTTATATCCAGAATAACCATCTAAGAAACGGTAGAAACCCTGACCGGCTAGCCTTTCTAATATTTGGTTAATAAAGGGCAAAGAAAAATGGTCCTTCATAGTCTTGGAGTTTAGCTTTCTATAGTCAATGCAAACCCGCCAGCTAGTGGTCGTGCGTGTGGGCATCAACTCTCCTTCTGCATTTTCAACCACAGTAATGCCCGACTTCTTTGGTACTACTTGAGTCGGACTCACCCAGTTGCTATCAGAGATAGGGTAAATGATTCCGGTATCTAGCAACTTCACTACTTCTTTCTTGACCACCTCTTTCATGTTAGGATTGAGTCTCCTTTGAATTTCACGAGTCGGTTTTGCATCCTCTTTTAGGTGAATTCGATGCATGCAAATAGATGGGTCAATCCCCTTCATGTCAGTTACGGACCATCCAATT
Source organism: Phoenix dactylifera (assembly GCF_009389715.1). Lineage (NCBI taxonomy): Eukaryota > Viridiplantae > Streptophyta > Magnoliopsida > Arecales > Arecaceae > Phoenix > Phoenix dactylifera. The sequence goes on from NC_052403.1 coordinate 10,674,062, forward strand.
GCATGTTTGTGTTCTCCGAGCACACTCAAAAGTTGACTTTCCTGTTTGTCAGACAGGTCAGCCACGATGATTACAGGTAGAGTATCTTTTGTTGGAAATTGTATCCTAAATGTCAATCGTCAGCATGTTTTTATATGATTAAATGAATTGACAAATCAATAAAGTATTTTTGGCATTATTCATCATTTTACATCTTCAAATGAACTCTTATATGATGAAGTCCTTAGGACTTATTAATGATAAAGGAGGATTTATCTTCGAGTCCTTAAACTAGTTCGCAACCAAATGATATGTTGTTACAAGAACGACAGCATTATCAAGATTAGGTCGTTGTGTGACATATACGTTGGTTGTCCTCTTAACCAAGAAGTGTGCAGACACTGGTATGCCACACAGGTAAAGTATAGGAGTACATTTCACTGAACGTGACCAATTCCGGAACGCTCTACTGTCAAGAGATGTTCTGAGTGGATATGGGTATAAGTTTGGCCCTCTGACCTGAGACCGCAACCTGTGACTGGCAAGCAACTCATTATACTTTGGTACCGGACTACATGGATTTCTAATTCAGTGACGGAAGGTCACTGGGTGCAGTCAAGTACTTGCGTAGTCAGTTGTGAGTTGAGATGGAAATGACCCCTCCTGAAAACTGGAGATAATGTCTTGTGATTAATTTAGCAAAACCTTGGCCAGGGTAATCCCAGTGAGGAGTCACGGGATATCTAAAGTTAATCACATAATGGATGTACTAATTATAGGGTTGACAGAGAGCTCTAAGTCATCCTGGTATTAGGAGTCAAAGGGATTGAATTATACAGTAACCATAGTTCAGGGTTCCAAAATATTTGCTTCGCATATATTCGGCTTATCCGGATGTCGGGTACCATTGCTAGACGGTCACATCGATTAGTGTAGGAAGTCGTTCCTATACTACCGGCTTAGGTTCGAACCTATGAGGTCACACGCATAGAAGATTCCTGATTGATCAAGAAGGCTGATGAATGATTAAGAATCATTCAGGGGTAATTTGGTCAATTCGATTGGCAAATTATCTTATAAAATAATTAAAGTAATTATCAGAGGATTAATTAGTAATTAGATTGCTAATGAACTCAATTGGATTGAGTAATTAGACTAAGGATGAGCCAAATTGAATTAGATTCAATTCTGGGCTCAATCAGGGTTTTTGACCTAATTGGATTAGGTCTGAATCAAGAGGACTTAGGTTGACCAAATTAAATTAGATTAAATTTATGCTTAATTAAGGATTGACCTAATTGGATTAGGTTCAATCCATGGTAATTGGATCATTCTAATTGTTAGGATTTAATTAAATTAAATGGGTTTGATCTGAAACTGTTCGGATCTTGAAATCCACTTGTCACATATCCATGCATGGCGCCATAAATTGATTTTTAATATGATTAAAAATTAATTTAATTTATTTAATGGTGCCATGGGACACTTGGCAACATCAGAGACCTCTTTCATCATTAGATGGGTCAAAATGGAGAGATAAATTCATGAAAAGAATTGGATAAGATCAAATTCTCTCTCTTCATGACATATGTCAGCCTTATCTTTATCTCACTTCTAATTAAGGTTGAATTTCGAATTTAATCATCACAAAATCACCACGTGACCCTCTAATCTGTTTGGGGGCATGGGAATTTCGAAATTGAAAGAGGAAAGTGGCAACATGATGAATGGTTTAGATTAGATCAAGTTCATCATGTAATGGCACATGAACTTGAATTTTGAATTCAAAATTCAAAACCCCACAAAATCCTCCACAAATATGGGATGGTTGGCATGAAGTTAGAGGGGATAGCAACAATAAAAGGACCTCCATCAGCTGGTGGTCGAATTCAAGGAAAAAAAAAAGAAAAAGAAGAAGAAAAAAGGGAAAAGAAAAGAGAGGAACCCTAGTTCATGCATGAAAAAATTCTGCATTCAATCTAGCTAACTTCTTCCTCCTCTAAGTCCATCGCGCCATTAGTTTTAGGGGTCCCTGATAAGAGTCTTTAGATCAGATCTAAGTCCTCTTCAATCCCTTTAAACCTTTCCTCCAAGTTCTTCCAAGAAGGCGGATCAAAAGTTGATAGCGTTGGGAAGATCAAATTTCAGCCTCAAGAAATTCTGCGCAAGCTAGCATTTCCGCAGGATTGGATCTCTTCAGGAACTTCGCGTGGACTTCTCGTAGAGGCCATTCGTGTGCGTGGCTGCGAAGTCGAGGATCATATCCACAAGTTTCATCCATCATAAAAGGTATTAATCCTACATTAATCTTTTATTATGGTGTCAAGATCTAGGTCCGATTTTTCGAGGTTTTACCCTCTTTTGGGGCTCCTCATGGAGATATCTCCAGAATCCATTCAATGGATATTCGGAGATTAATTGGAATAGAGTTTTTAAGTTTCAGATCTGATAGTTAATCATGCATGAAAGTTTTAGCATAATTGTTTAAACGATTCCGGCATAATCCTATGTGTTCTTAAGGTGCTGATTTCTAGATTTGATCTTGTAAGCATGCATGAATTAAATTGTTTGATTCGATTTTTCCGCTGCGTTTTAAAACTTAAAAAGAACTACGTATGGCTTGATCCCCCTTATGAAGGGGTACGTAGGCAACCCGATCAGATTCAGCCATGTTTTTTTTTAAAAAAAAAAAATCAGCATGCTTAACACCGAAGAACCTAGGATTCACTTTCATCTTTTGGTCCTAGAAAAGCATACTTAAGCGTTATCGGAAGTGGCTTTAACTCAAGTTTGGGAGGGAACTCGATGGAGGGGCACAGTGGCGCACTAGAAAGAGTAGGAAGAGGTTCATATCGGATTCGCCAAGGATGAGAATTCATGGAAGACGGATTGTCGAGTAGGACATTGACTTCTTCTATGGTCTTGTCTAAATCAAAGTTATCAATATCAAAATGGGCTAAACATGCTTCCAAAGGGTCATCTGCCAGAATATAGGGAAGGGCTTCTTCTACAAGATCGTCCATTTTGTCTACTAGGAAGCACTCATCCTCCCTTGCAGGTTGATCAGAGGCATGGAATACATTTAGTTTAACTTTTATGTTCCCAAAAAATATATCCATCACCCCAGTTCTACAGTTAATACATGCATTGGCTGTAGCTAAGAAGGGACGACTAAGAATCATAGGAATCTATTTCTTAAGATTCGGCACAGGTTCCATATCAAGGACAATGAAGTCGACTGGAAAATAAAATTTGTCTACTTTGACTAGGACGTCTTCAATTGTTCCTCGTGGTATTTTAACAGATCGATCAGCCAATTGCAGGGACACCGAAGTAGGCTTTAATTCACCTAATCCGAACTTCTCATAGACTGAGTAGGGAAGAAGATTAACACTTGCCCCTAAATCTAACAATGCCTGATCAATAAGATTATCTCCTACGATACAAGAGATGGTGGGGGCACCAGGATCTTTGAATTAGGAGGGGTTTTGTGTTGGAGGATGAAGCTCACTTGTTCAGTTAAAAAGATCTTTTTAGGCACATGTGTCCTAGATTTTGTTTTTGGGTACAAAGGTCTTTGAGAAATTTGGCATAGGATGGAACTTATTTTATGGCATTGAGGAGAGGGAGGTTGATTTTGACTTGTTTAAGAACCTCCATTATTTCTTCGAACGAAGTTCCTTTCATGCCAAAGAGAGAAGGTGCATTCAGACATTGAGGGAAAGGAGCCTTCGGTGTAAAAGACGTGGTCGATACTAGACTAGATGGTGACAAAGAAGAGTTTGGGTTCTCTTTAGGCACAGTCATACTCCTGTCTTCATTTTCCTTATGTTCTTTTTCTCCAACCTTATTGTCCATTACATGTCCGCTTCTTAAGGTAGTCATGGCATTAGCTTGTTCATGGTGAACATCATTCGGGTGGGTCTCGTGAGCCATATACTGCCCCCTCGGGTTATTCACTGGTTGGCTCGGAAGCTTGCCTTCTTCTCTCCTATTTAGTGCACTCGCTAGCTGCCCTAGCTGGGTTTCTAATTTGGCAATAGACTGAGTACGTGAGTGTAACAGTTGTGTATTGGCTTCCAGTTCTTGAAGAGCGGTTAATACTTGCTGCTCAAAAGCAGTATCTCTCTGGGGTGGTGGATGAGAGACATGTTGAAATTATGAATAGTGAGTAGGAGGACGATTTGGATGAACATTCTGGAAAGGTTGAAAATTTTGGAAATAAGGTTGGGAGGTATTGGGAGTCTGCTGCTTCCAAGAGAAGTTTGGATGGTTGCGCCATGATAAGTGCTAAATAATGCATAAATTAATATCTTATTCATAGCACTTATCATTATTTTAATTCACATATTTTGTAAATTTAACTAAAAATTGTATTACCTTCATGATTGCATTTTAATAAATTACCCAAGGTAATTCAAGTTTGATTTGATTATTTATTGATTAAGCTTAATGCATGCAGGTCGAGTCGAGCTCAATTAGGTAAAGCCTAAACGGACATTACATCATTTTACAATTTCACATTCTCCGGAGTCGACTCCAAGAACTCTTTTCCAAAAACCCAGTGCTTCCCATTAATTCCTGACTCTTCATACGTTCACTTAAATTTCTCCTCACTCATTCCAACTCTTTTTCCACATGATCTTATTTTAATAAAATCCCTTCAATTATTTGTTTCTCATATCTCAAAGTATATCATCTAGTTGCACGGATCCCAAAGCCTCAACCCATCCTCATTCCATCTCTAAACACAGCCCCAAACTCCTCTCCGTTAACAAAACCAACTAAACTTTCCAACTCCCCTGTTCCCAGCCGAGGGATTCTTCCAAAGATCTCCCAGCCAACCGTGACCAACCTCCCGATCTCAACTCCATCATCTCAGATTACTTCTCCTGTTTCAAAACAAAGCCATTTCCCAACTCTTCCTCCAAGATACTCTCAAACGCCCACGTCTGCTATCATCCCGATTAACCTCAGCATCTTCACTCTCTGATCTAACATCCGAACTACCGAATCCCATAAATCTTCATCTTCTCCCAGCTCATTCCTCCCGTTCGCGATGACCTTCATCTCCCAGCCATCTTCCGGATGAGAACCAGCAACCTTCTACCGGACTACTCCCAACGTCCCAAGCCGTTCCCGAGAATCCAGATCCCATCCGGATTTGCTCCCATCCTCATCACATATCAGCTCAAATCCTCCGCATCAGCCGAATCAAGCTATCCATCATCCACGTCCTTCCCAAATCTCCTGTATCCATCAACAAAAACCCATGCATCCGTTCCCTGTTATCAACCGATATCCAAACATTCCATCCTCTGTTTCGTGTGGATAAAAACTAGAAACATCTCCCGGATTTCCAGCCAACGGCAGCACAACCAAATGATCCCAACGTCATCGTCAACTTCTCATCCGAACTTTACTTCCCCTGTTTCGGAACCAATCCAAATCTTATCCCGTTGTGATCCATCTTCATCCAAACGTCCCAAGCTCTCACAGGCCAACTCCCACGGGAGAATTAAAAAAAAAAAAATGAGAGAGAGGAAAGAGAGAGAAGATTTCTTGGTTATTTTGGGAATAACTTTTCCTAAGAGCTAAGAAGGAGCCGTTCTCAAGGAAATCGCAAGAGGGAGAGATGGGAGCCCGCTGCTGTGCTGCTGCTGCCGTCTCCAACTCCATGCAGGGCTGATCTCTTCTCCACGGCCGGATGTAGCCCTAACAAAGGGCCAAGGGTTTTATATTTTTGATTTATGTTCTTGGAATTGTATAAACTTCTTTGATCTTAATAAATATTTCTTTAATTCCATATTTGAATTCTGTGATTTTAAATATGATGTTTATACAATTGCTCTTCATGATCACTAAAGTAGATATAAGATAGTCCATGCTAAAGGAAGATGCGATGTGCTGCCACCTTAGATTAGGGTAGACATTTCATGCTAACTAAAGATGGATTATGCCTAAAGTACTTTTGTGAATTTTTATTTAAATGCTTATTAGGCTTGTAGCCAATTTGCATGTTTATCCAAGAATAAATTGAAATATAAATAACCCTTGTCTCGATGTTAGTGGTGAATTCCTTGCCCTAGGTTTCCCCCAAACTGATATCATTTTAATTGCATTTTCTTTTATTAAATTTCTTAGTTTAATTTTCTTCACCAACTCTTTCTTTTAAATATTTTTATTTTTAAAGAAAAACAACTGTACCCCAATCCCTGTGGATCGATACCCGTAATCACTATCCTACTAGATACGTGCTATTGCGTGGTCTTTAAAGTTGACTATCAATTTTTGGCGCCGTTGCCGGGGATTGGTAGCATAGTTGTTTTTCTTTTTATTAAAAAAAATTTTCAAAATTTTTTTTTTCGAAAAATAAAAAAAAAATAAAAAAAATAGTTTCTATTTTTACTTTCCTTATCTCCTTCTCCTCTCTTACTAATTTTTGATTTTTTTTGATTTTTATTTGATCAGGAATCGAAGAGAAAATTTGGGACGATCAAAAGGGAACTACTGAAAAAAAAATGCTGTAGAGGTTTGCTTTAAAAATAAAAAAAATTGCTGGGAAAATTTTCTTTGGTAACATCTAAACCTTTCTTATTTAAATTTCCTTGTGTGGTGATTGTTTGATTTTAAATTCAGCAAAAGTGTGAATGCATGCTTGATACACATACACCAATTAATCTGCACATAGTAAGGGCAATCACCCCAACAAGATAAGAACTGGATTTCATCACCAGATTCTTGCCCAAATTAGGTGAATCAATTCTCACATAGCTATCACATTAATTAAAATCAATTAGACGTTGGCCTCTAGGGACATTCGAGCTCAATAGGACGAAGATCACCGAAAGTTGCACCAATTTCGCTCTGTGGCTTAGTTGATGTCTAGGCAAGCTTTGTCCCTTTAAGGGAGACAGTTCATCTGTTCGAGGCAAGTGGTTTTTAAGTGGGACCTTTGCAAAGCATCGTGACCCCCCCACTTACCTGGGAGCTTACCTGGTCAACTCAGTTCATTAGACCGGATTGGAGGCTTAGGTGCCCTCTTCAAACTAGTTAGGAGCTGTCTAGTGATTTTAGGGTAAACACAAGGATTTGATTTGTGTTTTTCTTTTTAGTGCATGCTTGACTGTACTGATCAGAGGAGTCTTAGTGTATGCTAGGGTGTCGTTCCAAATCTCCCGAATTAGTACCTTTTGACCCTGAAATAGAGCGTTCTATTAGGACACTTCGAGCCGAAATCCGTACCTATAGAACCATAGGATCTGCTCCACTTATAGAGATGGCTGAAGAACAACCCAAACTCCTAAAGGAGTACTTCACTCCTTCCATTTATACCTCTCCATCTTGTATTCGACTACCTGATACCACCGCTGCTGCACATTTTGAAATTAAGTCTAGTGTCATCCAAATGCTTCCCTCTTTCTATGGACTCAACAATGAAGACCCATATAAACATTTGGATGAGTTCCTTGAGATCTGCACTACTGTCAAAATTCAGAACTTCACTGATGATGCTCTGAAACTTAGGCTGTTTCCTTTTTCCCTTAAGGATAGAGCTAAGCAGTGGCTACATTCATTAGAAGCCAATTCCATTCTTTCATGGGCTCAAATGCAACATGAATTTCTAAAGAAATATTTTTCCATAGGAAGAACAAACCAATTTAGGCGTGCTATCACGAGCTTCTCCCAATCTGATGGGGAAGAATTTCATGAAACTTGGAAAAAATTTAGAGATTTACTCCGAAAATGCCCGCATCATCAAATACCCAAATGGCAATTAGTGCAATGTTTCTATGACGGGTTGTCTGAACGAAACCGTCAGATGGTTGATGCTTCTTGTGGGGGTACTTTCATGCTTAAAAGTGAACATGAGGCATGGCAATTATTTGAGAACCTTAATGAAAATTCCCTCCACCATGCCTCCTCCGCTCGTCAAGCACCCCCGAGTTCTCAAAGAAAAGGAACCATATATGAAGTTAGCCAGTCCATAGGTCTATCTGACAAAGTAGATGCACTATCCCGCAAGTTGGACCAGCTAATGTCTAGAGAACAGTTTCCAAACTTTCCCCAAGCACAAGTTTGTGCTCTTTGTTCTAGCCCGTCTCACCCTATTCATGAATGCCCTTCGGCAGCTCAATTCCCTGAATTTGTGCAAGAACAAGTAAATGCTGCCCAAGCACAGTCCCGACCGGGTAATGATCCGTATTCTAACACTTATAACCCGGGGTGGCGCAACCATCCAAACTTCTCTTGGAAGCAGCAGACTTCCAATACTTCCCAACCTTATTCCCAAAACTTTCAACCATTCCAGAATGTTCACCCAAACCGCCCTCCTACTCACTATTCACAATTTCAACATGTCCCTCCTCCAGCACCCCAAAGAGATATGGCTTTTGAGCAAAAGGTTTTAACTGCTCTTCAAGGACTCGAAGCCAATTCACAATTGTTGCACTCCCATACCCAGTCTATTGCTAAATTAGAAACCCAGCTAGGGCAGTTAGCGAGTGCACTAAATAAAAGAGAGGAAGGCAAGCTTCCAAGCCAACCAGTGAGTAACCCGAGAGGGCAATACATGGCTCAAGAAACTCAACCGAATGATGTTCACCATGAACAAGCCAATGCCATGACCACCTTAAGAAGCGGACGCATAGTAGATAATAAGGTTGGAGAAAAAGAACATAAAGAAAATGATGATAAGAATATGACTGTGCCTAAAGAGAACGCGAACTCGTCTGTGTCGCCATCTAGTCCAGTATCGACCACACCGTTTACACTGAAGGCTCCTTTCCCCCAGTGTCTGAATACACCTTCTGCCTTTGGCAAGAAAGGAACTTCGTTGGAAGAAATAATGGAGGTATTCAAACAAGTCAAAATCAACCTCCCTCTCCTTGATGCTATAAAACAAGTTCCATCTTATGCCAAATTTCTTAAAGACCTTTGTACACAGAAACGAAAATCTAGGACACATGTGCCTAAAAAGGTCTTCCTGACTGAACAAGTGAGCTCCATCCTTCAGCACAAAACCCCTCCTAAGTTCAAAGATCCTGGTGCCCCTACCATCTCTTGTGTGGTGGGAGACAATCCTATTGATCGAGCATTATTAGATCTAGGGGCGAGTGTTAACCTCCTTCCTTATTCAGTCTACGAAAAGTTCGGATTAGGCGAATTGAAGCCTACCTCGGTGTCCCTACAGTTGGCTGATCGATCTGTTAAAATACCACGAGGAACAATTGAAGATGTCCTAGTCAAGGTCGACAAATTTTATTTCCCAGTCGATTTCATCGTCCTTGATATGGAACCTGTGCCCAATCTCAAGAAACAGATCCCCATGATTCTTGGTCGTCCCTTTCTAGCTACAGCCAATGCATGTATTAACTGTAGAACGGGGGTGATGGATATATCCTTTGGGAACATGAAAGTCAAACTGAATGTATTCCACGCCTCCGATCAACCTGCAAGGGAAGATGAGTGTTTTCTAGTAGACAGAATGGACGATCTTGTAGAAGAAGCCCTTCCCTATATTCTGGCAGATGACCCTCTGGAAGCATGTCTAGCCCATTTTGACATTGATAATCTTGATTTAAACAATGCCATAAAAGAAGTCAATGTCCTACTTGACAATCCGTCTCTCACAAATTCTCATCCTTGGCATGTCCGATATGAACCTCTTCCTACTCTTTCTAGTACACTACAGTGCCCCTCCATCGAGTCCCCTCCCAAACTTGAGTTAAAGCCACTTCCGGTAACCCTTAAGTATGCTTTTCTAGGACCCGAAGATACCCTACCTGTAATCATCGCAGCTGACCTATCTGACAAACAGGAGAGTCAACTTTTGAGTGTACTCGGAGAACACAAACATGCAATTGGATGGTCTGTAACTGATCTAAAGGGGATTGACCCATCTATTTGCATGCATCGCATTCACCTAGAAGAAAATGCAAAACCAACCCGTGAAATGCAAATGAGACTCAACCCTAATATGAAAGAGGTGGTCAAGATAGAAGTAGTAAAGTTGCTAGATGCTGGAATCATTTATCCTATCTCTGATAGCAACTGGGTGAGTCCGACTCAAGTAGTACCAAAGAAGTCGGGCATTACTGTGGTTGAAAATGCAGAAGGAGAATTAATGCCTACACGCACGACCACTAGCTGGCGTGTTTGCATCGACTATAGAAAGCTTAACTCCATGACTAGGAAGGATCATTTTCCTTTGCCATTTATTGACCAAATATTGGAAAGATTAGCCGGTCAGGGTTTCTACTGTTTCTTAGATGGTTATTCTGGATATAACCAAGTGGCTGTGTATCCTGATGATCAAGAGAAAACCACTTTCACATGTCCATTCGGAACATTTGCATATAGAAGAATGCCATTTGGACTATGCAATGCACCTGCGACATTTCAACGATGCATGATGGCAATTTTTTCCGACATGGTAGAAAAATTTCTGGAAGTATTCATGGATGATTTTTCAGTTTTTGGCCCCTCATTCGATGATTGTCTTAGTAATTTAGCCCTAGTTCTGAAAAGATGTAAGGAAACCAATCTAGTGCTAAGTTGGGAAAAGAGCCATTTTATGGTTCAAGAGGGAATAGTTTTGGGACACATTGTGTCCAGAAGAGGGATTGAAGTAGATAAAGCTAAAGTTGATCTTATTTCTAATCTTCCTCCACCCAAATCTGTGAAACAAATTCGTTCTTTTCTTGGCCATGCTGGATTTTACCGTCGCTTCATTAAAGACTTTAGCAAAATCTCGAGGCCCTTGTGCAATCTCCTTGCCAAGGATACACCCTTTGTCTTTAATGAAGCATGTAAAGAGGCCTTTGAAAAACTCCGATCTAAGTTGTCTACAGCACCCATCATACAACCTCCCAATTGGACCCTTCCATTCGAACTTATGTGTGATGCTTCTGACTATGCCATTGGGGCAGTTTTAGGACAACGAGTAGAAAAGCTACCTCACGTCATCTACTACGCTAGTAAAACACTCTCAGATGCACAATTGAATTATACCACTACTGAGAAAGAATTACTAGCTGTAGTATTTGCTCTGGATAAGTTTCGGTCCTATCTCTTAGGGTCCAAGGTTATTGTGTTCACTGATCATTCTGCTCTCCGGTACCTCCTTTCAAAGAAAGACACCAAGCCCCGCCTAATTCGATGGATCCTATTGTTATAGGAATTTAATCTAGAAATTCGTGATAAGAAAGGTACCACAAACGTTGTAGCAGACCATTTGTCTAGGATCGTTCTCGAACCTCCTCATAACATTTCACCACTTCATGACTCCTTTCCCGATGAACAATTGTTTGAGGTACAACAAATGAAAACACCTTGGTTCGCTAACATAGTGAACTATCTTGCCATAGGACAAATTCCCGATCACTGGTCCAAGCAGGACAAGGATCGATTCTTTTCGCAAGTTAAGTTCTACTTTTGGGATGATCCTGATCTATTTAAGTACTGCCCAGATCAAGTAATCCGTCGATGTGTACCGAAATTTGAATTTCAGAGTATTCTTAATTTTTGTCATACCCAAGCCTGCGGAGGACATTTTGGGGGTAGAAAAACTGCAGCTAAAGTCTTACAGAGTGGATTTTATTGGCCTTCCTTGTTTAAGGATGCTCACAAATTTTGCCAAACTTGTGAGCGATGCCAGCGAATGGGTACAATCACCCGTAGAGATATGATGCCACTTAACCCCATTTTAATTATAGAAATTTTTGATGTATGGGGTATTGACTTCATGGGCCCTTTCCCGCGTTCTTTTGGTTTTGAGTACATTCTTGTCGGGGTTGACTATGTTTCAAAGTGGGTAGAAGCAGTTGCCACTAGGAGTAACGATCACAAGGTTGTGGTTAAGTTCTTACAAACAAACATATTTAGTCGCTTTGGCGTACCCCGAGCTATCATTAGTGATGGGGGATCACATTTCTGCAACCGATCTTTTGAAGCTTTGATTCGCAAATATTCAATCACCCACAAAGTTGCCACCCCGTACCATCCCCAAACAAGCGGACAAGTTGAAGTTTCTAATAGGGAGATAAAACACATCTTAGAGAAAACAATACGCCCTGATAGGAAGGATTGGTCTCAAAGATTAAATGATTCTCTCTGGGCTTATCGTACTGCCTATAAGACTCCTATTGGCATGTCTCCTTATCGACTGATTTTTGGAAAAGCTTGCCACTTACCCGTAGAACTCGAGCATAGAGCTTTTTGGGCCATTAAAAAGTTTAACTTTGATATGGCTGCAGCTGGTTCTAACCGAAAACTTCAACTAAATGAGCTTGAAGAGTTACGCAATGAAGCGTATGAAAATGCCAAAATATACAAGGCAAGGACTAAGGCTTTTCATGACAAATACATTAACCGCAAGTCTTTCGAGCCTAATCAAAAGGTTTGGTTATTCAATTCTAAATTGCGTCTCTTTCCTGGTAAACTTCGCTCTAGGTGGGATGGCCCCTTCTTAGTTAAGAAAGTTTTTCCTCATGGGGCAGTAGAAATTCAAAACCTCAGTGATGGTCGTATCCTAAACGTCAATGGTCAAAGATTGAAACCTTATATAGAATGTGTTGCAGATGGACAGTTGATTGAATCCCTTGATTTAATGGATCCTATTTATCAGGATGAATAAGGATGTACTGTGTCTGGCTGAAGACATTAAACTTAGCGCTTGTTGGGAGGCAACCCAATTTTCTTGTCATATTTTTTTCAGGAGTCCTCATATTACTGATGCAACTAAGGTACAATGCTTCTATCCTCTATATGCATCATATTTTCGTAAAACAAAATAATAATAATAATAATAATAATAATGAAATATTAAAAAAAAAATATTGAGGACAATGTCTGATCTAGGTTGGGGGGTATAAGATTCGAATTTTTGAAGACATTTTTCGAAATTTTTGATTTTATGAATAAGTATTTCATCTCAAAAAAAAAAAAAAAAAAAACCTAATTTCTATGCTTTAGTGCTGAAATGATAAACACACAAAGTATATAAAATCTAAAAAGCCCAATAACTAGTCAGGAGTAAGTCAATTTGAGTTCTTTTTATTAAAAATTCTTTTAGTGAGTTGTAAGATAATTTTTTTTACTTTGGAATTTCACAACACACATGGCCTGCACTTCTAAGGATTAGGTTCAACATTATGTTGCTAAGTCTAGTAGCAACCTTGAGTCCTGATGAATCATTCCTATCTAATTCACTATTATCCCATATTTATTGTTTAAATAAAAAAAAAGTGAATTTAGTCAGGTACATCGAAAAGGGCTACCTATCGTCAAAGGTCAGCGGGCTTGTAATGAGGAACCCGAGCATAGGTCCGTAGGGGAGTCTTGATGCCCAACACCTTACGCCATCTGGTGTGGGAGTGTTGACTGAATGCTCGCTACACGGAGGAATCATTACAAGAGTAAAAGTGCGTAATTTATAAATCTAAAAAAAAAAAGAAGAAAAAGAAAAAAATTATAATATTGATCTTGAAAAAGACGATAGTGTGAAAGCCGTCGTTGTAAAAATTCGAGTAAACTGGAACATTACAGATAAAGCCCATGAGGTATTAAAGTAAACATCCACAACTCTCGAAATCCTGCAAGATAGGATGATTTTGAATCAGTGATTAGGTCTTATCTGACCAATTCTTGAAAACTACTAGCTTTAGCAGTATTTTGGGGATCTAAAGCCTTAGCTTGTGTATGGTCCAGATATCACCGAGCACCCAAGTATAAAGAAGTCTTACAACTCTCTAACGGAAGCTTAATAATTTCAACTTAAGTTGCATACTGACTTAGGATTCGGGCTGACTTAGTAATTAAAACTTTGTGTGCTTTTGAAATTCTTGGCATTTATGCATTTGAAATTAGATTTTATAAAACAATAACTCTTTGAGTAGAGACAAACAGTTTGTGGGTATCTGAGCCGGAAACCCTCACGAGACAAAACTCGTCCACTAGGGCCACCTAGGGGTTTAAAGCCTTATTGCATACGGTAAATGCAATCGCGATTCCTGCGAAAGTGAGTTAGTTTTTTTTATTTTATTTTGCTCGAGGACTAGCAAAATGTAGGTTGGGGGGTGTGATAAGTGCTAAATAATGCATAAATTAATATCTTATTCATAGCACTTATCATTATTTTAATTCACATATTTTGTAAATTTAACTAAAAATTGTATTACCTTCATGATTGCATTTTAATAAATTATCCAAGGTAATTCAAGTTTGATTTGATTATTTATTGATTAAGCTTAATGCATGCAGGTCGAGTCGAGCTCAATTAGGTAAAGCCTAAACGGACATTACATCATTTTACAATTTCACATTCTCCGGAGTCGACTCCAAGAACTCTTTTCCAAAAACCCAGTGCTTCCCATTAATTCCTGACTCTTCATACGTTCACTTAAATTTCTCCTCACTCATTCCAACTCTTTTTCCACATGATCTTATTTTAATAAAATCCCTTCAATTATTTGTTTCTTATATCTCAAAGTATATCATCTAGTTGCACGGATCCCAAAGCCTCAACCCATCCTCATTCCATCTCTAAACACAGCCCCAAACTCCTCTCCGTTAACAAAACCAACTAAACTTTCCAACTCCCCTGTTCCCAGCCGAGGGATTCTTCCAAAGATCTCCCAGCCAACCGTGACCAACCTCCCGATCTCAACTCCATCATCTCAGATTACTTCCCCTGTTTCAAAACAAAGCCATTTCCCAACTCTTCCTCCAAGATACTCTCAAACGCCCACGTCTGCTATCATCCCGATTAACCTCAGCATCTTCACTCTCTGATCTAACATCCGAACTACCGAATCCCATAAATCTTCATCTTCTCCCAGCTCATTCCTCCCGTTCGCGATGACCTTCATCTCCCAGCCATCTTCCGGATGAGAACCAGCAACCTTCTGCCGGACTACTCCCAACGTCCCAAGCCGTTCCCGAGAATCCAGATCCCATCCGGATTTGCTCCCATCCTCATCACATATCAGCTCAAATCCTCCGCATCAGCCGAATCAAGCTATCCATCATCCACGTCCTTCCCAAATCTCCTGTATCCATCAACAAAAACCCATGCATCCGTTCCCTGTTATCAACCGATATCCAAACATTCCATCCTCTGTTTCGTGCGGATAAAAACTAGAAACATCTCCCGGATTTCCAGCCAACGGCAGCACAACCAAATGATCCCAACGTCATCGTCAACTTCTCATCCGAACTTTACTTCCCCTGTTTCGGAACCAATCCAAATCTTATCCCATTGTGATCCATCTTCATCCAAACGTCCCAAGCTCTCACAGGCCAACTCCCACGGGAGAATAAAAAAAAAAAAAAATGAGAGAGAGGAAAGAGAGAGAAGATTTCTTGGTTATTTTGGGAATAACTTTCCCTAAGAGCTAAGAAGGAGCCGTTCTCAAGGGAATCGCAAGAGGGAGAGATGGGAGCCCGCTGCTGTGCTGCTGCTGCCGTCTCCAACTCCATGCAGGGCTGATCTCTTCTCCAGGGCCGGATGTAGCCCTAACAAAGGGCCAAGGGTTTTATATTTTTGATTTATGTTCTTGGAATTGTATAAACTTCTTTGATCTTAATGAATATTTCTTTAATTCCATATTTGAATTCTGTGATTTTAAATATGATGTTTATACAATTGCTCTTCATGATCACTAAAGTAAATATAAGATAGTCCATGCTAAAGGAAGATGCGATGTGCTGCCACCTTAGATTAGGGTAGGCATTTCATGCTAACTAAAGATGGATTATGCCTAAATTACTTTTGTGAATTTTTATTTAAATGCTTATTAGGCTTGTAGCCAATTTGCATGTTTATCCAAGAATAAATTGAAATATAAATAACCCTTGTCTCGATGTTAGTGGTGAATTCCTTGCCCTAGGTTTCCCCCAAACTGATATCATTTTAATTGCATTTTCTTTTATTAAATTTCTTAGTTTAATTTTCTTCACCAACTCTTTCTTTTAAATTTTTTTATTTTTAAAGAAAAATAACTGTACCTTAATCCCTGTGGATCGATACCCGTAATCACTATCCTACTAGATACGTGCTATTGCGTGGTCTTTAAAGTTGACTATCAATTTTTGGCGCCGTTGCCGGGGATTGGTAGCATAGTTGTTTTTCTTTTTATTAAAAAAAATTTTCAAAATTTTTTTTTCGAAAAATAAAAAAAAATAAAATAAAAATAGTTTCTATTTTTACTTTCCTTATCTCCTTCTCCTCTCTTACTAATTTTTGATTTTTCTTGATTTTTATTTGATCAGGAATCGAAGAGAAAATTTGGGACGATCAAAAGGGAACTACTGGAAAAAGAATGCTGTAGAGGTTTGCTTTAAAAATAAAAAAAATTGCTGGGGAAATTTCCTTTGGTAACATCTAAACCTTTCTTATTTAAATTTCCTTGTGTGGTGATTGTTTGATTTTAAATTCAGCAAAAGTGTGAATGCATGCTTGATACACATACACCAATTAATCTGCACATAGTAAGGGCAACCACCCCAACAAGATAAGAACTGGATTTCATCACCAGATTCTTGCCCAAATTAGGTGAATCAATTCTCACGTAGCTATCACATTAATTAAAATCAATTAGACGTTGGCCTCTAGGGACATTCGAGCTCAATAGGACGAAGATCACCGAAAGTTGCACCAATTTCGCTCTGTGGCTTAGTTGATGTCTAGGCAAGCTTTGTCCCTTTAAGGGAGACAGTTCATCTGTTCGAGGCAAGTGGTTTTTAAGTGGGACCTTTGCAAAGCATCGTGACCCCCCCACTTACCTGGGAGCTTACCTGGTCAACTCAGTTCATTAGACCGGATTGGAGGCTTAGGTGCCCTCTTCAAACTAGTTAGGAGCTATCTAGTGATTTTAGGGTAAACACAAGGATTTGATTTGTGTTTTTCTTTTTAGTGCATGCTTGACTGTACTGATCAGAGGAGTCTTAGTGTATGCTAGGGTGTCGTTCCAAATCTCCCGAATTAGTACCTTTTGACCCTGAAATAGAGCGTTCTATTAGGACCCTTCGAGCCGAAATCCGTACCTATAGAACCATAGGATCTGCTCCACTTATAGAGATGGCTGAAGAACAACCCAAACTCCTAAAGGAGTACTTCACTCCTTCCATTTATACCTCTCCATCTTGTATTCGACTACCTGATACCACCGCTGCTGCACATTTTGAAATTAAGTCTAGTGTCATCCAAATGCTTCCCTCTTTCTATGGACTCAACAATGAAGACCCATATAAACATTTGGATGAGTTCCTTGAGATCTGCACTACTGTCAAAATTCAGAACTTCACTGATGATGCTCTGAAACTTAGGCTGTTTCCTTTTTCCCTTAAGGATAGAGCTAAGCAGTGGCTACATTCATTAGAAGCCAATTCCATTCTTTCATGGGCTCAAATGCAACATGAATTTCTAAAGAAATATTTTTCCATAGGAAGAACAAACCAATTTAGGCGTGCTATCACGAGCTTCTCCCAATCTGATGGGGAAGAATTTCATGAAACTTGGGAAAAATTTAGAGATTTACTCCGAAAATGCCCGCATCATCAAATACCCAAATGGCAATTAGTGCAATGTTTCTATGACGGGTTGTCTGAACGAAACCGTCAGATGGTTGATGCTTCTTGTGGAGGTACTTTCATGCTTAAAAGTGAACATGAGGCATGGCAATTATTTGAGAACCTTAATGAAAATTTTCTCCACCATGCCTCCTCCGCTCGTCAAGCACCCCCGAGTTCTCAAAGAAAAGGAACCATATATGAAGTTAGCCAGTCCATAGGTCTATCTGACAAAGTAGATGCACTATCCCGCAAGTTGGACCAGCTAATGTCTAGAGAACAGTTTCCAAACTTTCCCCAAGCACAAGTTTGTGCTCTTTGTTCTAGCCCGTCTCACCCTATTCATGAATGCCCTTCGGCAGCTCAATTCCCTGAATTTGTGCAAGAACAAGTAAATGCTGCCCAAGCACAGTCCCGACCGGGTAATGATCCGTATTCTAACACTTATAACCCGGGGTGGCGCAACCATCCAAACTTCTCTTGGAAGCAGCAGACTTCCAATACTTCCCAACCTTATTTCCAAAACTTTCAACCATTCCAGAATGTTCACCCAAACCGCCCTCCTACTCACTATTCACAATTTCAACATGTCCCTCCTCCAGCACCCCAAAGAGATATGGCTTTTGAGCAAAAGGTTTTAACTGCTCTTCAAGGACTCGAAGCCAATTCACAATTGTTGCACTCCCATACCCAGTCTATTGCTAAATTAGAAACCCAGCTAGGGCAGTTAGCGAGTGCACTAAATAAAAGAGAGGAAGGCAAGCTTCCAAGCCAACCAGTGAGTAACCCGAGAGGGCAATACATGGCTCAAGAGACTCAACCGAATGATGTTCACCATGAACAAGCCAATGCCATGACCACCTTAAGAAGCGGACGCATAGTAGATAATAAGGTTGGAGAAAAAGAACATAAAGAAAATGAAGATAAGAATATGACTGTGCCTAAAGAGAACGCGAACTCGTCTGTGTCGCCATCTAGTCCAGTATCGACCACACCGTTTACACTGAAGGCTCCTTTCCCCCAGTGTCTGAATACACCTTCTGCCTTTGGCAAGAAAGGAACTTCGTTGGAAGAAATAATGGAGGTATTCAAACAAGTCAAAATCAACCTCCCTCTCCTTGATGCTATAAAACAAGTTCCATCTTATGCCAAATTTCTTAAAGACCTTTGTACACAGAAACGAAAATCTAGGACACATGTGCCTAAAAAGGTCTTCCTGACTGAACAAGTGAGCTCCATCCTTCAGCACAAAACCCCTCCTAAGTTCAAAGATCCTGGTGCCCCTACCATCTCTTGTGTGGTGGGAGACAATCCTATTGATCGAGCATTATTAGATCTAGGGGCGAGTGTTAACCTCCTTCCTTATTCAGTCTACGAAAAGTTCGGATTAGGCGAATTGAAGCCTACCTCGGTGTCCCTACAGTTGGCTGATCGATCTGTTAAAATACCACGAGGAACAATTGAAGATGTCCTAGTCAAGGTCGACAAATTTTATTTCCCAGTCGATTTCATCGTCCTTGATATGGAACCTGTGCCCAATCTCAAGAAACAGATCCCCATGATTCTTGGTCGTCCCTTTCTAGCTACAGCCAATGCATGTATTAACTGTAGAACGGGGGTGATGGATATATCCTTTGGGAACATGAAAGTCAAACTGAATGTATTCCACGCCTCCGATCAACCTGCAAGGGAAGATGAGTGTTTTCTAGTAGACAGAATGGACGATCTTGTAGAAGAAGCCCTTCCCTATATTCTGGCAGATGACCCTCTGGAAGCATGTCTAGCCCATTTTGACATTGATAATCTTGATTTAAACAATGCCATAAAAGAAGTCAATGTCCTACTTGACAATCCGTCTCTCACAAATTCTCATCCTTGGCATGTCCGATATGAACCTCTTCCTACTCTTTCTAGTACACTACAGTGCCCCTCCATCGAGTCCCCTCCCAAACTTGAGTTAAAGCCACTTCCGGTAACCCTTAAGTATGCTTTTCTAGGACCCGAAGATACCCTACCTGTAATCATCGCAGCTGACCTATCTGACAAACAGGAGAGTCAACTTTTGAGTGTACTCGGAGAACACAAACATGCAATTGGATGGTCTGTAACTGATCTAAAGGGGATTGACCCATCTATTTGCATGCATCGCATTCACCTAGAAGAAAATGCAAAACCAACCCGTGAAATGCAAATGAGACTCAACCCTAATATGAAAGAGGTGGTCAAGATAGAAGTAGTAAAGTTGCTAGATGCTGGAATCATTTATCCTATCTCTGATAGCAACTGGGTGAGTCCGACTCAAGTAGTACCAAAGAAGTCGGGCATTACTGTGGTTGAAAATGCAGAAGGAGAATTAATGCCTACACGCACGACCACTAGCTGGCATGTTTGCATCGACTATAGAAAGCTTAACTCCATGACTAGGAAGGATCATTTTCCTTTGCCATTTATTGACCAAATATTGGAAAGATTAGCCGGTCAGGGTTTCTACTGTTTCTTAGATGGTTATTCTGGATATAACCAAGTGGCTGTGTATCCTGATGATCAAGAGAAAATCACTTTCACATGTCCATTCGAAACATTTGCATATAGAAGAATGCCATTTGGACTATGCAATGCACCTGCGACATTTCAACGATGCATGATGGCAATTTTTTCCGACATGGTAGAAAAATTTCTGGAAGTATTCATGGATGATTTTTCAGTTTTTGGCCCCTCATTCGATGATTGTCTTAGTAATTTAGCCCTAGTTCTGAAAAGATGTAAGGAAACCAATCTAGTGCTAAGTTGGGAAAAGAGCCATTTTATGGTTCAAGAGGGAATAGTTTTGGGACACATTGTGTCCAAAAGAGGGATTGAAGTAGATAAAGCTAAAGTTGATCTTATTTCTAATCTTCCTCCACCCAAATCTGTGAAACAAATTCGTTCTTTTCTTGGCCATGCTGGATTTTACCGTCGCTTCATTAAAGACTTTAGCAAAATCTCGAGGCCCTTGTGCAATCTCCTTGCCAAGGATACACCCTTTGTCTTTAATGAAGCATGTAAAGAGGCCTTTGAAAAACTCCGATCTAAGTTGTCTACAGCACCCATCATACAACCTCCCAATTGGACCCTTCCATTCGAACTTATGTGTGATGCTTCTGACTATGCCATTGGGGCAGTTTTAGGACAACGAGTAGAAAAGCTACCTCACGTCATCTACTACGCTAGTAAAACACTCTCAGATGCACAATTGAATTATACCACTACTGAGAAAGAATTACTAGCTGTAGTATTTGCTCTGGATAAGTTTCGGTCCTATCTCTTAGGGTCCAAGGTTATTGTGTTCACTGATCATTCTGCTCTCCGGTACCTCCTTTCAAAGAAAGACACCAAGCCCCACCTAATTCGATGGATCCTATTGTTACAGGAATTTAATCTAGAAATTCGTGATAAGAAAGGTACCACAAACATTGTAGCAGACCATTTGTCTAGGATCGTTCTCGAACCTCCTCATAACATTTCACCACTTCATGACTCCTTTCCCGATGAACAATTGTTTGAGGTACAATAAATGAAAACACCTTGGTTCGCTAACATAGTGAACTATCTTGCCATAGGACAAATTCCCGATCACTGGTCCAAGCAGGACAAGGATCGATTCTTTTCGCAAGTTAAGTTCTACTTTTGGGATGATCCTGATCTATTTAAGTACTGCCCAGATCAAGTAATCTGTCGATGTGTACCGGAATTTGAATTTCAGAGTATTCTTAATTTTTGTCATACCCAAGCCTGCGGAGGACATTTTGGGGGTAGAAAAACTGCAGCTAAAGTCTTACAGAGTGGATTTTATTGGCCTTCCTTGTTTAAGGATGCTCACAAATTTTGCCAAACTTGTGAGCGATGCCAGCGAATGGGTACAATCACCCGTAGAGATATGATGCCACTTAATTCCATTTTAATTATAGAAATTTTTGATGTATGGGGTATTGACTTCATGGGCCCTTTCCCGCGTTCTTTTGGTTTTGAGTACATTCTTGTCGGGGTTGACTATGTTTCAAAGTGGGTAGAAGCAGTTGCCACTAGGAGTAACGATCACAAGGTTGTGGTTAAGTTCTTACAAACAAACATATTTAGTCGCTTTGGCGTACCCCGAGCTATCATTAGTGATGGGGGATCACATTTCTGCAACCGATCTTTTGAAGCTTTGATTCGCAAATATTCAATCACCCACAAAGTTGCCACCCCGTACCATCCCCAAACAAGCGGACAAGTTGAAGTTTCTAATAGGGAGATAAAACACATCTTAGAGAAAACAATACGCCCTGATCGGAAGGATTGGTCTCAAAGATTAAATGATTCTCTCTGGGCTTATCGTACTGCCTATAAGACTCCTATTGGCATGTCTCCTTATCAACTGATTTTTGGAAAAGCTTGCCACTTACCCGTAGAACTCGATTATAGAGCTTTTTGGGCCATTAAAAAGTTTAACTTTGATATGGCTGCAGCTGGTTCTAACCGGAAACTTCAACTAAATGAGCTTGAAGAGTTACGCAATGAAGCGTATGAAAATGCCAAAATATACAAGGCAAGGACTAAGGCTTTTCATGACAAATACATTAACCGCAAGTCTTTCGAGCCTAATCAAAAGGTTTGGTTATTCAATTCTAAATTGCATCTCTTTCCTGGTAAACTTCGCTCTAGGTGGGATGGCCCCTTCTTAGTTAAGAAAGTTTTTCCTCATGGGGCAGTAGAAATTCAAAACCTCAGTGATGGTCGTATCCTAAACGTCAATGGTCAAAGATTGAAACCTTATATAGAATGTGTTGCAGATGGACAGTTGATTGAATCCCTTGATTTAATGGATCCTATTTATCAGGATGAATAAGGATGTACTGTGTCTGGCTGAAGACATTAAACTTAGCGCTTGTTGGGAGGCAACCCAATTTTCTTGTCATATTTTTTTCAGGAGTCCTCATATTACTGATGCAACTAAGGTACAATGCTTCTATCCTCTATATGCATCATATTTTCGTAAAACAAAATAATAATAATAATAATAATAATAATAATAATAAAATATTAAAAAAAAACATTGAGGACAATGTCTGATCTAGGTTGGGGGGTATAAGATTCGAATTTTTGAAGACATTTTTCGAAATTTTTGATTTTGTGAATAAGTATTTCATCTCAAAAAAAAAAAAAAAACCTAATTTCTATGCTTTAGTGCTGAAATGATAAACACACAAAGTATATAAAATCTAAAAAGCCCAATAACTAGTCAGGAGTAAGTCAATTTGAGTTCTTTTTATTAAAAATTCTTTTAGTGAGTTGTAAGATAATTTTTTTTACTTTGGAATTTCACAACACACATGGCCTGCACTTCTAAGGATTAGGTTCAACATTATGTTGCTAAGTCTAGTAGCAACCTTGAGTCCTGATGAATCATTCCTATCTAATTCACTATTATCCCATATTTATTGTTTAAATAAAAAAAAAAGGTGAATTTAGTCAGGTACATCGAAAAGGGCTACCTATCGTCAAAGGTCAGCGGGCTTGTAATGAGAAACCCGAGCATAGGTCCGTAGGGGAGTCTTGATGCCCAACACCTTACGCCATCTGGTGTGGGAGTGTTGACTGAATGCTCGCTACACGGAGGAATCATTACAAGAGTAAAAGTGCGTAATTTATAAATCTAAAAAAAAAAAAGAAGAAAAAGAAAAAAATTATAATATTGATCTTGAAAAAGACGATAGTGTGAAAGCCGTCGTTGTAAAAATTCGAGTAAACTGCAACATTACAGATAAAGCCCATGAGGTATTAAAGTAAACATCCACAACTCTCGAAATCCTGCAAGATAGGATGATTTTGAATCAGTGATTAGGTCTTATCTGACCAATTCTTGAAAACTACTAGCTTTAGCAGTATTTTGGGGATCTAAAGCCTTAGCTTGTGTATGGTCCAGATATCACCGAGCACCCAAGTATAAAGAAGTCTTACAACTCTCTAACGGAAGCTTAATAATTTCAACTTAAGTTGCATACTGACTTAGGATTCGGGCTGACTTAGTAATTAAAACTTTGTGCTTTTGAAATTCTTGGCATTTATGCATTTGAAATTAGATTTTATAAAACAATAACTCTTTGAGTAGAGACAAACAGTTTGTGGGTATCTGAGCCGGAAACCCTCACGAGACAAAACTCGTCCACTAGGGCCACCTAGGGGTTTAAAGCCTTATTGCATACGGTAAATGCAATCGCGATTCCTGCGAAAGTGAGTTAGTTTTTTTTATTTTATTTTGCTCGAGGACTAGCAAAATGTAGGTTGGGGGGTGTGATAAGTGCTAAATAATGCATAAATTAATATCTTATTCATAGCACTTATCATTATTTTAATTCACATATTTTGTAAATTTAACTAAAAGTTGTATTACCTTCATGATTGCATTTTAATAAATTATCCAAGGTAATTCAAGTTTGATTTGATTATTTATTGATTAAGCTTAATGCATGCAGGTCGAGTCGAGCTCAATTAGGTAAAGCCTAAACGGATTACATCATTTTACAATTTCACATTCTCCGGAGTCGACTCCAAGAACTCTTTTCCAAAAACCCAGTGCTTCCCATTAATTCCTGACTCTTCATACGTTCACTTAAATTTCTCCTCACTCATTCCAACTCTTTTTTCACATGATCTTATTTTAATAAAATCCCTTCAATTATTTGTTTCTCATATCTCAAAGTATATCATCTAGTTGCACGGATCCCAAAGCCTCAACCCATCCTCATTCCATCTCTAAACACAGCCCCAAACTCCTCTCCGTTAACAAAACCAACTAAACTTTCCAACTCCCCTGTTCCCAGCCGAGGGATTCTTCCAAAGATCTCCCAGCCAACCGTGACCAACCTCCCGATCTCAACTCCATCATCTCAGATTACTTCCCCTGTTTCAAAACAAAGCCATTTCCCAACTCTTCCTCCAAGATACTCTCAAACGCCCACGTCTGCTATCATCCCGATTAACCTCAGCATCTTCACTCTCTGATCTAACATCCGAACTACCGAATCCCATAAATCTTCATCTTCTCCCAGCTCATTCCTCCCGTTCGCAATGACCTTCATCTCCCAGCCATCTTCCGGATGAGAACCAGCAACCTTCTGCCGGACTACTCCCAACGTCCCAAGCCGTTCCCGAGAATCCAGATCCCATCCGGATTTGCTCCCATCCTCATCACATATCAGCTCAAATCCTCCGCATCAGCCGAATCAAGCTATCCATCATCCACGTCCTTCCCAAATCTCCTGTATCCATCAACAAAAACCCATGCATCCGTTCCCTGTTATCAACCGATATCCAAACATTCCATCCTCTGTTTCGTGCGGATAAAAACTAGAAACATCTCCCGGATTTCCAGCCAACGGCAGCACAACCAAATGATCCCAACGTCATCGTCAACTTCTCATCCGAACTTTACTTCCCCTGTTTCGGAACCAATCCAAATCTTATCCCGTTGTGATCCATCTTCATCCAAACGTCCCAAGCTCTCACAGGCCAACTCCCACGGGAGAATAAAAAAAAAAAAAAATGAGAGAGAGGAAAGAGAGAGAAGATTTCTTGGTTATTTTGGGAATAACTTTTCCTAAGAGCTAAGAAGGAGCCGTTCTCAGGGGAATCGCAAGAGGGAGAGATGGGAGCCCGCTGCTGTGCTGCTGCTGCCGTCTCCAACTCCATGCAGGGCTGATCTCTTCTCCAGGGCCGGATGTAGCCCTAACAAAGGGCCAAGGGTTTTATATTTTTGATTTATGTTCTTGGAATTGTATAAACTTCTTTGATCTTAATGAATATTTCTTTAATTCCATATTTGAATTCTGTGATTTTAAATATGATGTTTATACAATTGCTCTTCATGATCACTAAAGTAAATATAAGATAGTCCATGCTAAAGGAAGATGCGATGTGCTGCCACCTTAGATTAGGGTAGACATTTCATGCTAACTAAAGATGGATTATGCCTAAATTACTTTTGTGAATTTTTATTTAAATGCTTATTAGGCTTGTAGCCAATTTGCATGTTTATCCAAGAATAAATTGAAATATAAATAACCCTTGTCTCGATGTTAGTGGTGAATTCCTTGCCCTAGGTTTCTCCCAAACTGATATCATTTTAATTGCATTTTCTTTTATTAAATTTCTTAGTTTAATTTTCTTCACCAACTCTTTCTTTTAAATATTTTTATTTTTAAAGAAAAACAACTGTACCCCAATCCCTGTGGATCGATACCCGTAATCACTATCCTACTAGATACGTGCTATTGCGTGGTCTTTAAAGTTGACTATCACGCCATCCTGGGTTATAAGTGTTAGAATATCGATCATTATCTGGTTGAAACTGTGCCTGGGCAGCATTAACTTGTTCTTGTACAAATTCAGGAAATTGAGCTGCCGAAGGGCACTTATAAACAGGGTGAGACAGGCTAGAATAGAGAGCACAAACTTGTGATTGGGGAAAGTTTGGAAGTTGTTCTCTAGACATTAATTGGTCCAACTTGCGGGACAGTCGGAGGAGGCATGGTGGAGGAAATTTTCATTGAGGTTTTCCAACAACTGCCATGCCTCATGTTCACTTTTAAGCATGAAAGTTCCCCCACAAGAAGCATCAACCATCTAACGGTTTCGTTCAGACAACCCGTCATAGAAGCATTGCACTAATTGCCACTTGGGTATTTGATGATGCGGGCATTTTCGGAGTAAGTCTCTAAAGTTTTTCCAAGTTTCATGAAATTCTTTTCCGTCAGATTGGGAGAAGCTCATGATAGCATGCCTAAATTGGTTCGTTCTTCCTATGGAAAAGTATTTTTTTAGAAATTCATATTGCATTTGGGCCCATGAAAGAATAGAATTGGCTTCTAATGAATGGAGGCACTGCTTAGCTCTATCCTTAAGAGAAAAAGGGAATAGCCTAAGTTTCAGAGCATCATCAGTGATGTTCTGAATTTTGACATGTTGACCCCCTAATGGATTTTGATGAATACAAAACACTAGAGTATAATTCCCTTTATATTGACAATTTACTTGAGCATTTCAGGTGTTTAACTAAGAATATTGTTAAGTATTGTCAAGGCATGTTTCCGTATTTTTTGGTGGATTTATTGAAGATTTTTGAGATGAAGAAAATGGATCAGGGGCAGCCGAGACGTCTCCGGCTTGTTCCAGAGACGTCTCCGGCATGCAGAGAAGAAGCTGGGACGTCTGGAGACGTCCCCAGCACTTGCCGAGGCGTCTCGCAGGGTCGGAGTCGACTTCCGGCTTTCCAGAGTCGACTCTCTCAGAGACGGCAGAAAGGCCGTTTTCAAGGGATGCGCGCGAGTCCTCTCCGAAGGACGCGGAGCCGACTCTCTCAGGGATTCCAGAGGACCCGTTTTTCGTTGAGAAAACATCGGAGCCGTCTCCGACGTCGCGGAGTCGTCCCCACGCATAAAGCACAAAAATCCCGAGACGTCCCCCCCGAGGCATGCGAGCCGGCTCTCTCAGAAAAACAAGAAATCGGGCTGTTCTTCTTCGGAGTCGTCCCCAGAAAGCGCCGAGTCAACTCCGACATTGTCGAAGGATTTTTTATACAGCCGAGACGTCTCTCGTTCAAGCGGAGACGTCTCCGGAATGCCTGGAACGCGACTGACACATTTTTGCAGGTTTTGTTTGAAATCCTAACGGCTCTATTTTTGTTTCTAACGGATCTATTGTTTGCAGAAGTATAAAAAGGAGTTTTTAAGTGCATGAAAACAGTCTTCTCACAGAGCTAACACTAAAGCATTCAAGAGAGAAGAAAGAGAGAGAGTCTCAAGGGAGTTGGTGCCTTCAAGAGGAGAAATCAAGTGCATTCGAGTCTTCTTCATCTGATTTCGTGCTCATCTACTCCCTCCCACTCGGCAATCAAAGCTCGCATTCAATCCGACGTGATCTACATCGGAAGAACCACCATCATCCAAGCTTTCAACGGCAAAGAGGGTTCTTCCGGTTTTGTTGTTCTTTATTGGTTTATTTGCTTTCATAGAAGCTTTTAAATTCTTGTAAAACTCTTAAACATTGTGCTTGTTCCAGTCAAGGGACTTGGAACAAGGGTTAGGCGTCCCAAGCCTAGTTTAAATTGGGGGATTGTAGGGTTCGTTGTTAGCCCGGGTTAAAACAACGAGTTGGGTAGTTCACTCGAAAAACTACCGGACTGTAATCGTCGATTATAGTGGAAAATTTCCAAAGGTGTTTGGGGAGTGGATGTAGGAGCAGTGGAAGCTCCGAACCACTATAAACCTCTGTGTTTGCGATTGATTGTGCTTACCGCTTTATTTTTATTCTTGCACCTACACTTGGGTGTATTGTTTAATTAGACTAAAAATTTTAAGACACCCAATTCACCCCCCTCTTGGCTGACCATCTCTGGGCAACAAGTGGTATCAGAGCAGGTGCTCTGTGTATTCTTGAAGACCTAACCGTCTTTGCCAAAGATCAAGATGGCAACACCCTTCAACAATGTTCCTGCTGAGGGGCAGGCTACCAATAGACCTCCACTTTTCAATGGGACAAATTATTCCTATTGGAAAACTAGAATGAGAATTTTTGTTCAAGCACAAGATTATGCCTTGTGGAGGGCTATAATCAAAGGACCACACGAACCATCTCACATAGTTAATGGCATTCAGGTTCCCAAGCCTGAGGAGGATTGGGATGAGAATGATAGCAAGATGGTTCAACTCAATGCTAGAGCCATGAATACATTGTATTGTGCTCTAGATGTAAATGAGTTTAATAGAGTCTCCACCTGTAGTTCCGCCAAGAAAATATGGGATAGGCTTGAAGTTACCCACGAGGGTACTAATCAAGTCAAGGAGTCTAAAGTGAACATTCTAGTTCACAAATATGAATTATTTAAGATAGAACCCAACGAAACTATTTCATGCATGTTCACACGCTTCACTGATATAATTAATGGTCTAAAGAATTTGGGTAAATCTTACACTAATTCAGAACTTGTGAGGAAAATTCTCAGGTCCTTGCCAAAGACTTGGGAAGCGAAGGTCACGGCGATTGTAGAAGCCAAAGACCTCAACACCTTGGCACTTGAAGAACTATTGGGCTCATTGATGACGCATGAGCTCACAATGAAGCAACATGAAGAAGATGTGCCAAAGAAGAAGACAATCGCCCTCAAGGCCATTTCAAGTAATTGTGAAGAAGAAAGCAGTGGAAGTGAAGAGGGAAGTGAAGATGAAGACTTGGCCTTAATAGTAAGGAAGTTCAAAAAATTCATAAGAAGAAAGAAGGCCTTCCCAAGAAAGAAGTTTGGAGGGAGGAATGATTGGAAAAAGGAAAAAAAAAAAGAAAGAGACCCAATCATATGTTATGATTGCAAGAGACCGGGAGACATCCGCTCCGAATGCCCTCAACAGAAGAAGCACTATGGAAAGAAGAAGAAGAAGGCGTTGAAAGCGACTTGGGATGATAGTGACACATCCTCCTCCGAGGAAGAGAAGGAAGAGACCGCCAACTTGTGCTTCATGGTATTTGACGACGATGAGGTATGTCAAAGCTCAATTACAGATTTTACTTTAGAAGAATTATATGAAGCTTTCCAAGAACTCATGAATGATTGTAGTATGTTAGGAGTAAAGAATAAAGAACTAAAGGCCTCCAATCAAAAACTGAAGGATGACATTAAAAACCTATTGATTGAAAAGGAAAATTATGAAAATGATAGCATTATTGACCTAAAAGATAAAATTTCAGAACTTAGCATTGAGTATGAAACTGCAAATACACTCATTAGGGAATTAAATCTAAGAGTCAAATTCCTACTCAATAGTAATACTTCACTTGCACAAAATGTCAAATCTCTTAAAAATGATAAGAAAGTATTAGCTAAAGAAAATTTGGACCTTAAGGATGAGCTACACAAATATAAACCAATTGTGCAGAAATTTACACATAGCTCGGAAAAATTAAATCTTATTATATCCAATCAAAGAGCTGTTTTTAATAAAGTCAGATTAGGATACAAAACTAGCAAACAACAAAAATATCTAAAGAACTTTTTTGTAAAAGCAAAAGATGTTAAAACTGAAAAACCTATATGCTTTTGTTGTGAGAAAAATGGACATAAAGCTTATTCTTGCATTCAAAGAAAGATTCAAACTAATAAGAACACATTTGTAAAGGATAAAAACACAACCAAAATATGGGTTCCTAAGGGAACCAACTACACTAACCAAGAAGGACCTAAGAAAACTTGGGTACCTAAGAGCTTCACATGATTATTTTGTAGGTATGCCTTGCAGCCGGGAGCAAAAAGAGAATGTGGTATCTTAATAGCGGTTGCTCAAGGCATATGACCGGTGACAAGAGCCACTTCGTCACCTTGAAATCAAAAGAAGGAGGAGTAGT
This sequence comes from Phoenix dactylifera, assembly GCF_009389715.1. Taxonomy (NCBI): domain Eukaryota; kingdom Viridiplantae; phylum Streptophyta; class Magnoliopsida; order Arecales; family Arecaceae; genus Phoenix; species Phoenix dactylifera. Next base: position 10,704,023 of record NC_052403.1, read on the forward strand.
CACATTTGGAGACAATGCTAAAGGCCAAATCATTGGCGTTGGTAAAATCTCTATATCACCCTCCTCATTTATTGACAATGTATTGTTAGTTAATGGATTAAAACATAATTTACTAAGTATAAGTCAATTTTGTGACAAGGGCTTTAAAGTGTCATTTGAATCTTCCCTATGCATAATTAGTAGTCCAATTGACAATGGGATCATACTTATGGGACATAGGCTTGGAAATGTTTACATGGTAGATCTTGATGATCTCACCATGAAAGATGGCCAATGTCTTGTAGCCATGGATGCCAAGGTCAATGAGACTAGCTGGTTATGGCATCGTAGGTTAGGACATGCTAGCATGGATTTAATTTCTAAATTGATTAGAAAATATCTAGTTAAAGGACTACCAAAAATAGATTTTGAAAAGAACAAAATTTGTGCTGCATGTCAACTAGGGAAACAAACAAGAAGCTCTTTCAAACCTAAGAACATAGTTTCAACATCAAAACCCTTAGAACTAATTCACATGGATTTATTTGGACCCACTAGAACTGCTAGTCTAGGGGGTAAGAAGTTTGGTCTTGTAATTGTTGATGACTTTTCACGTTTTACATGGGTTTCATTCCTTGCCCACAAAGATGAGTCCTTTTCCGCTTTTATCAAGTTTCATAATAGGATTTCAAATGAAGTTAACCTTAAACTAAAAGCAATTAGGAGTGATCATGGTACCGAGTTTGAAAATCAGCATTTTGAAAAATTTTGTGAAGAAAACGGTATCAATCATAATTTTTTGGCCCCTAGGACATCCCAACAAAATGGGGTGGTAGAAAGGAAGAATCGCACACTAGCAGATATGGCTCGTACCATGTTGTGCGAATCGGATCTACCAAAGTATTTTTGGGCTGAAGCAATCAATACTGCCTGCCATATTTTAAACCGTGCTTTAGTTAGATCTATTTTAAAGAAAACACCTTATGAGTTGTTGAAAAATAAGAAGCCCAATATAAGTTATTTTCATGTTTTCGGTTGTCGCTGCTTTATTTTAAACAATGGAAAGGACAATCTAAGTAAATTTAGTGCTAAATCAGATGAGGGGATCTTTTTAGGTTATTCCTCATCTAGTAGAGCATACAGGGTCTTCAACAAGAGAACTCTCATTGTTGAAGAATCCATTCATGTTGTTTTTGATGAAGCTAATGGAGATTCTTCTAGAAAAGAAGAAGATGGTGATGCAGGTATACTTGAAGACAGAATGAAGGAGTTCTCCATACAAGACAAACAATATGAGGATGAAATCAAGGAAGATACAATTCAGCAAGATGAAGAAGATCAACCCCAAGCAAGAAATCAAGATCTTCCGAGGGAATGGAGGTATGGACATGGTCATCCAAGGGATCTAATCCTTGGTGACCCTTCACAAGGGGTAAGGACAAGATCCTCTTTAAGAAATACTAGTAATTATCTTGCATTCGTTTCACAAATAGAGCCTAAATCACTAGAAGAAGCCGAAAAAGATGAAAATTGGATAAATGCTATGCAAGAGGAATTAAACCAATTTGAAAGAAATCAAGTTTGGACTCTAATGAAAAGACCCCCTAATGTTTCAATTATAGGCACCAAGTGGGTATATAGAAATAAACTAGATGAAGATGGAATAATAATAAGAAACAAAGCTAGGTTGGTAGCCAAAGGCTACAATCAGGAAGAAGGCATAGATTTTGATGAAACCTTCGCTCCTATTGCTAGGTTAGAGGCTATTAGACTACTTTTGGCATATGCATGCTTCATGGATTTCAAACTCTATCAAATGGATGTAAAAAGTGCATTTTTAAATGGTTATATAATGGAGGAAGTTTATGTAGAACAACCTCCAGGTTTTGAAAACCACTTACATCCAGATTATGTTTTTAAATTGCATAAAGCATTGTATGGACTTAAGCAAGCCCCTAGGGCTTGGTATGAAAGATTAAGTAATTTCCTAATTGAAAATGAGTTTAAAAGAGGAAATGTAGATAAAACACTCTTCATTAAAAGAAAAGGGAATGACTTATTGCTTGTGCAAATTTATGTGGATGATATAATTTTTGGTGCTACTAACGATAGTCTTTGTCAAGAGTTTGCTAAGCTTATAAAGGGAGAATTCGAAATGAGTATGATGGGTGAGCTCAACTTCTTCCTTGGGCTACAAATAAAACAATCAGAGGAAGGCATCTTCATCAGTCAGTCCAAGTACATCAAGGAAATGTTGGAGAAGTTCAAGATGAAGGATGCAAAGGAAATCAGCACACCCATGGGCTCAAGTTGCAAGCTTGACAAAGATGAAAAAGGTAAATGTGTAGACTGCAAATTGTACAGAGGTATGATAGGGTCTTTACTTTACCTTACTGCTAGTAGACCAGACATATTATTCAGTGTTTGCATGTGTGCTAGATACCAAGCATGTCCTAAGGAATCACACTTACAAACTGTTAAAAGAATATTCAAATACCTAGTAGGGACATCTAATGCAGGTTTATGGTATTCTAAACAATCTGATTTAAATTTAATTGCTTATTCCGATGCTGATTTTGTCGGGTGCAAACTCGACAGAAAAAGCACAAGTGGCACCTGTCAATTCTTGGGTGCTAACTTGGTTTCTTGGTTTAGCAAGAAACAGAATTCAATTGCCTTGTCCACAGCTGAGGCTGAGTACATTGCAGCCGGAAGCTGTTGTGCCCAAGTTCTTTGGATTAAGCAACAACTTGAAGATTTTGGTATCAAAATGGACAATATTCCAATTAGATGTGATAATACAAGTGCAATCAATTTAACAAAAAATCCTGTCCAACACTCTAAATCAAAACACATAGAGATTAGGCATCACTTTATAAGAGATCATGTGTTGAAAAATGATGTATTGATTGAGTATGTCTGCACTGAAAATCAATTGGCCGATATCTTTACAAAGCCCCTTTGTAAAGATAGGTTCAATTTTTTAAGGAATGTCTTGTGCTTGTATGATCATAGCAAGTAGATTGAATTTGTAATGCAAGCATGATTTGACTTCAATGCTATAGCTTAAATGATTTAACTCCTCAAACATATGCAATGCTTTGTATGCTCTAGAGGTACATATGAATGCTACCCAAACTCATAATACACTTCAAGGTTACATATAGCAAACCTAGTGCCTAATAAGTGAAAATATGAATCTATCAAATTAGATGACGAATTGTTTGACTTTCCGGAGGATAGTTATCCCCCTTGGACTCTTCATAGAGATATTTTCAGAGCCTATTCCATAGGCATTTGAAATTTGATCAAACATTCCTCATTTCAATATTGATAATTCAAAAATCATTGTCAAGCTTTTATAGGATGAATTATTAAGGGGAAGGATCACAAGCAAGCTCACTTAATAATCGCCAAAAGAAATCAAACTGATCATTGAGGTTGAATAAAACGAATTGGAAAAAGATTGGAAACGTTCTGAAATTTTTTCAGTGCCGGAGACGTCTCTGGTGAATCGCAGAGACGTCCCCCCGACGAGACGTCTCGCATTAGTCGCGGAGACGTCTCGGGGACAGAATGAAATTTTTTTTTTAAAGTAGGCCGAAACAGCTCGAGCCGTCCCGAGCTGTTTTCCATCGTCCCCAACAAAACCCTAAACCCTCGCATCCATCTTCTCTCCACCACCAATCGAACCAAAATCACTGCCCATTTCCGTAGATTTCCGGTCGATGGCACCTAAGAAAGCTAGGCGTAGCGGTGGGAGGCGTCCTAGGGTGGCGAACGACGAGGAACGGCGGGAAGAGCACTCCGCGCCGTCTCCTCCGGTTGCTCCGCCAACCGTGACTCCCTCCTGTGCGAATCGCACAGTAACAACAGGTAGGTATATAGATTTTCAATTCTTAGCGGGTGAGGGGTTCTCTATTGGAGAGAGACTCCGTTGCCAAGGTTGGGAACACCTATGTTCCCTAAACGTGTCTACCTACCCTGGCCTAGTGAGAGAAGTTTTTGGTAATTTGGCCTTAGGGAGCTCGGGGTACACAGGGTATGTCCGAGGCACATTTGTAGAAGTCAATGAGGATATCTTGTCTAGTTTATTGCAAATACTTAAGTACGGTGAGGCTCCGACCTCACATCCCCAAAGAGAGATTGCTCTAAACTTAATTCTAGGTAGAGAGAACTGCGGTCCTCTTGACATTGTTAAGTCCCAAGACCTCAATGCTGAAATGAGATTGCTTTTGAGCATAATCAACAGGGTCTTGTTCCCAAAAACCGGTCGCTTCGACTTCGTTTCGGAGCGAGATTTGGCCATTATGCACCACATCCTGTTAGGGATTCCCCTAAATCTTCCTAGGCTCATGTTAAACTACATTTCAATCTGTCACAGGTACTCCAGGTTCAGCATCCCGTATGGGATGGTCTTTACCCTACTTTTCAAGCATTTTAAGGTTCCTATCCCTGAAAATGAGCCAGAGAGACCCTTGAGAAACACTGACTTCTATAACGAGAGCACGCTATAATGAGCCAGAGAGACCCTTGACAAGAAAGACGGGTCTTGGGTTAAGGTTTGTAAAAGAAAATCCCAAACTGTAGAGCCTGAGATCCATCATCAGGAGCCTGTCCACCTCTCTCCTCCACATAGCCCTATACCCTTTACTGATCATATGGAGAGCTTTTCTTTTCCTGATGTACCTTCCAGCTCGGCTAGACCATCCACTTCCATGCCTCCTCCTCCAGTTGTTGGATCGACTCTCTTGTCGGATGAGCAGATGCACACCTTAGCATCCATGGTGTGCCAGCAAATGAGGGAAGAAATTAGGTCAGTGGTTTCTGCTGAGATAGCTCCTATCCGCACTTCACATGAAGCACTTTTAGAAGAGTTGAAAGCAATTAGAAACTCAAATGGAAGCTATAGGGTCAAAGTTGGTTTGTGTGGCATCAAACCAAACAAGAAGATCATGTGAGATACAAGTTGAATTGAAGATCATATCGGATAGTCTTCAAGAGCTGACGAGCCCTGAAGGCAATTTGGGCAGTGTGGCTGCCCAGCTTAGAGGGAGGATTGATAGAGCATCCCATGAAATTGAAGCATTAATGAGAGCACTCAATCAGTCTCAGGGAGATAACTTTAGAAGATTAATGCAAGCAATTAATAGGTTTGTGGTGTTGGGAACCCGCCCATGCCGCTGATATTACAAAAAAAAAATCAGATGGCAGCGGAAGAGGCATGTGCGGGATCGACGTTCATCGCATGAACGTTGTTTTATGAACCGTTCGTAGTTAGGCAAGAATTAAAAACTTTTAAATACATTAGAAGATCAGATCTTCACCTTGTGCGGGTAGATGATCACCGCAAACTGAAGTTCGTGGTCTAGGATGAAGGTTCGCTTGAAGCCGTTCAAGTGTCCGGCCTCTACGGGTATCCACACGAAGCAGGAACCGATCCAAGCTCTCTATCTCACCGGGGTGCTAGCTCCCTTGCAGAGATAGCTTTTGATGGCTGATCTCCTCTCTTTCAATCAACCCTTGATTGTGCTTGAGAAGGAGGAGGAAGAAGAAGGGATCTTGAAGAAGAACAAGAAGGCTAGATGCAGCCTTTGCTTTCCCTGGCGTCGAATCCCAAACGAAGGAGGAAGAAGAGGACCGCCAAGAGATCTTTCTTGCTCCCTTGCTTTTGGTTGAAGACCAAGGAGGAAGAGGAGGAGGCCACGGCTGCAAGGAGAGGGAGAGCTCATGCTAGGGGCGCCGGCCTCATGCCTCCTTATAAAGCCATCTAGGGCTCCTACAATCTAGGAGCCCTAGAGTAATTTCCTAAGAGGGGCTCTCTTCTCCCTTCTCCACATGGAAAAGGGAGGAGCATATCCCCCTCCTCATGGTAAACCCTAATCCACATTAAGTAGGGTTTGAAATGCCCTAATGTGGTCAAGCCTTAATCCAATTAGGCTTAGTCCAAGGGTGAACCAATTAGGATCCAATCTAGGTAAGTCCTAATCCAATTAGAACTTAAATCAATTTTGACTCAATTGAACTCTTCAATCCTAATCCAATTAGGAGTCTTATTGATTCATTAGATTAATAATTAATTGTGACTTAAGAAACCCTAATCCAAATTAGGACATTTTTAATTTTAGTCCTAATCCAATTAGGACTCTATTTGAATCCGAAGTCCTAATCCGATTAGGACTCTAGGAATCCTACTCCAAGTAGGAATCCAATTTTGATTCAAAACTCCTAATCTCATTAGGATTGCAGGAATCCTATTCCAAGTAGAAATCCTAGTCCTACTCCAACTAGGATTCCCAGTCCTAATCCAATTAGGACTCTAGGAATCCTACTCGAAGTAGGACTCTTGTTTCAAGTCCAATTAATTAAATTCCCTTTCCTTCTTCAACTTCTTATCAATCGAATTGATTACTCGTGATTCATAATCACTTTTCAAACCATCGGATCGGTCAATACTTCTAGTGTGTGTGACCCCATAGGTTCTATTCTGACTGGGTAGTGAGATATATTGTGATCTCTATCACTATATCATTGAAAAACTCCTTTCAATGGGTTGGAACGATTCCAACTCAACTCATTAGGGTTTATCGATCATCGAGATAATCCCTGTGAGTCCCACCATCCACCAGTGACACCTAGCAGCATGTAGTGGCTACCCAGCAGAATGGAATGAATGAACCTCTAGGTGCAGTTAACGTGTGATACAGTCCTACTATCGTGGATCCCTACAGGACGGAGGTCATGGACAACTCGTCAAACCCATCGTCTGTCATATGTCAAGATTTATTTGACTCGAGTTCGATAGTAGAAAACTCTTTCTCCACTTTATATTACTGCCCTGGCCAAGGTCTTAGAACTCAGTCTAACAAATCACATAGGATCACTCCTCTTCTATCAAGGTCAATAGATTCCTTATAGGTGCATACCCTACTCCTTCAGTGAACTTACTGCAGCCAATCTACACTGCATGGACCCATATGGCTAGAGACCATGTATGTGTGCAGGTCAAACTACAATAACCTCACTGTGAGTAGCCGAAGCACCGCAGGTCAAAGGACCAGTCACACTACTGCAACATCAAGCAAGTCACTGACGAGTGGATAGACATCCAAGTGACTTCTTGTCTTGGTCACGCTCAGTACCCTTGTTCTCTAACAAGCACCTGCACTATCACTTCAGTGTCCCTACACTGTGGACTCAAGTCTCGTCCATCCAGAAGGAAAGTGATCTGTGCACTGATCGGATCGATCACCATCCTCGTGATGATCCATTGATCAGGAGCATTTTAGAAATTAATCACCAATGATACATGGCTCAAATTCTCAACTCTTGAGAATATGTATCATCATCTTATTAATTCCTTGGACGATTCATAGACACATAATAATATGAATGAAAAGATGCCTCTTATTTATTCAATAATAAATAGTCAAGTACAAATTTATGTCCCTAGAAATAACAATGTGTCAGCCAGATTGGCTTCTAGGGGCATACATCTAACAATCTTCCACTTGCACTAAAGCCAATCAGTCATATATCTAAGCCCCATCTTTCTCAAGGTGGGCTTCAGTCTTTTGCTGACTTAGCTGCTTAGTGAACGGGTCTGCCACGTTATCCGCGGAGGTCTACTCTCTGCACCTCTACATATTTCTTCTCAACATTAGTCGCGTATGAGATGGAACCGCCGCTCTATATGCTTAGACTTCTAATGAGACCTTGGCTCCTTAGCAAGGGCTTATGGCGCCATTATTATCGCAGTAGAGTGTTATGGCATCTGATGTCATCACGTCCAACTCTGCAATTGAATTTCTTGAACCAGAAGCCTTCCTTAGCAGCTTCAGAGGCGGCGATGTATTCAGCTTCCATAGTAGAATCAGCAATGATCGGTTGTTTAGAACTCTTCCAATTTACCGTACCACCATTGCACAAGAACACATATCCAGATGTTGACTTCCTGTCATCGACATCAGTCATGAAGTCTGAATCTGTGTACCCTTCTACCTTTAACTCTGATGATCCTCCAAAAACCAAGAATAAATCTTTAGTTCTTCTCAAGTACTTAAGAATATTCTTCACAGCTGTCCAGTGTTCTTCACCTGGATTCGACTGATATCTGCTTGTGACACTCACAGCAAGAGCTATATCAGGTCGTGTACACAGCATGGCATACATGAGGCTTCCTATTGCCGATTGCATAGGAAATCTTGCTCATGCGTTGAATCTCTTCAGATGTGTTGGGGGCACATCTTCTTGGAGAGATGAATTCCATGCCTAAGGGGTAAGAGACCCCTCTTGGAGTTTTCCATGCTGAACCTCTTCAGCACCTCCTCTATATACATCTTCTGTGAAAGGCCAAGCATCCTTTTAGATCTATCTCTATAGACCTTTATTCCCAAAATATAGGATGCTTCCCCAAGGTCTTTCATGGAGAATTCTTTTGACAACCAGACCTTGACCGAGGTTAGCATGGAATATCATTCCCAATCAGGAGAATGTCATCTACGTACAGTACGAGAAAAACGACAGCACTCCCACTAACCTTTTTGTAAACACACGGTTCCTCTTCGTTTTTGATGAAATCAAACATTTTGATTGCGTCATCGAAACGAGTGTTCCAACTCCGAGATGCTTGCTTTAGTCCATAGATGGACCTTTGCAGCTTGCAGACCTTGTGATCTCCATCACTGGAAGTGAAACCCAAAGGCTGTTCCATATAGATATCTTCATTAAGATATCCATTCAGGAAAGCAGTTTTCACATCCATCTGCCAGATTTCATAATCATGAAATGCTGCAATAGCAAGCAATGTTCGGATGGATTTTAGCATGGCTACAGGTGAAAAGGTCTCCTGATAGTCAATGCCTTCGCGCTGACTATACCCTTTCGCCACAAGCCTTGCCTTATAGTCTCTACCTCTCCATCCGAACCTATCTTCCTTTTGTAGATCCATTTGCATCCAATAGGTACAATACCTTCTGGTGGGTCTACTAAGGTCCAGACTTGGTTGGAATGCATGGAGTCTAACTCTGACTTCATAGCTTCCAGCTATTTCTCGGAATCGATATCAGATATCGCCTCGTTGTAGGTTTGGGATCCTGTATGTGATCCCTATCTCCCACTAGGAACATTTCCTCGGTATCCTCTTCTTAGTATACCTAAGTATCTATCGGGAGGATGGGAGACCCTACTTAGATCTACGAGGTGGTCGAGGGACATCGTGTACTGGCTCTTTATGAATGGGTTCTATAGGATCCATGACTCGTTGCTTTTCAGAGACTTTCCTCTCAAGCTCAATTTTCCTCCCACTGCCTCTATCAAGGATAAACTGGTTTACAAGAAGATGGCGTGACGCTCACAAACACATTGTGATCCTCTAAGACGTAAAAATTGTATCCTAATGACTCTTTAGGATATCCTATAAAACGAGCACTTATGGTCCTAGCCTCTAGTTTGTCCGCCTGTAGTCTCTTGACGTGGGCCGGACATCCCCAAATCTTGAGATGACCCTGACTTGGTTTCTTACCATGCCATATCTCATACGGTGTGGTTAGGAACGGATTTAGAGGAAACTCTATTCAATAAATAAATCGCTGTGAGTAAGGCATCTCCCCAAAAGAACATAGGTAAATCAGTGAAGCTCATCATGACCTGACCATATTCAATAGGGTCCGATCCTCCTCTCTGAACACCCCGTTGAGTTGAGGTGTACCCGGAGGTGTCCATTGTGAGACTATGCCGTTTTCTTTGAGATAGTCCCGGAATTCCCCACTAAGGTATTCTCCTCCTCGATCTGATCGAAGAGCCTTAAGAGGTTTTTCAGTTTGTTTTTCTACTTCATTCTTGAACTCTTTGAACTTTTCAAAAGATTCAGACTTGTGTCTCATAAAGATACACATACCCATACCGTGAATAATCATCGGTAAAGGTAATGAAGTAAGAATAACGTCCCCTAGCTAGCACATCGAATGGGCCACATACATCTGTATGTACTAGGGTAAGTATTTCAGTGGTCCTCTCCCCATGTCCTACAAAGGGCAGTCTAGGCCATTTTTCCTTGAAGACAGGACTCGCAAACTGTATATGACTCGGAAGTCAATGAGCCTAAAAGCCCATCTTTATCCATTTTGTTCATTCTGTCTTCTCCAATATGGCCAAGCTTGAGGTGCCACAAAATATCTTTGGTTTATCTCATCTCTGGATCTTTTGGATCCTTTGGCACTCACTTCTTGCTCGGTAACATTCACAGATACAATCCATATGTAAATGATAGAGACTGTCAATCATGAAACCACGTGCGACTATTTTATTTCTTAAATAAATAGAACAGCAGTCTTTGTCAAATGTAAAAACATGACCTTCCTGTGCTAGACATTGAAACAGAAATCCAAATTTCTGCTAGCAGCAGGTATAATAATAGCAGTCTCTAAGTAATAAAACTAAATCCAGACGGTAGTCGCAGATGGTAGGTGCCCAACAGCCACAGCAGCAACTTTTGCCCGTTGCCAACCCGAAGGGTTACCGCACCTTCCGCCAGCCTTCTACTTTCCTTTAGACCCTGCATGGTAGTGCACAATGAGCACTAGAACCAGAATCTATAACCCAACTAGAAGTAGAAGAAACCGTTAGATTAGTTTCAATTATGAGCAAGTCTATACCTTCTGAATGTGTGTCACCTTTCTTGTTCTTCAGGGCTCCTCGAGGTATGAAGGACAGTTTCTCTTCCAGTGGCCGTCGACATTGCAGTGGAAACATTTTCCTTTGTCGTTAGCCTTTTTCTTTTGAACTTCCTTCTTTGGCTTCTTGTCTTTCTTCTGCTTCTTAGCAGGCTTCTTTTTTCTTCCAAGTAGACTTTCTCTTGGAATCAGAAGTCAACTCAGCAGCAAGGAACATTGCCCTTGAACCTTTCAAGGCTCCCTCAGCAGTTACCAACATGTTTATTCAGTTCAGTCTTAGTGCATTCAATTATTCATGTGGTAGTTTACTATAAACTGACCAAATGAATCAGGGAAGTGACTGTAGGATCAAATCCACTTGTAATTCCTTGTGCATGTTCATTCCGAGCTTCTCAAGCTCCTCTAGGATCCTTGATCATGGTCAGACCGTGATCCATGGACAGACTGCCCCTTCGCGGCATCTTCGCTTTGAAAAGCCTCTTGGACACTTCAAAACGAGCTGTGCGACTCTGCTCACCATACAACTCTTGCAGGTGTGCCAGTATGTCCCTAGCAGTCTTCATATTTTCATGCTGGCATTGGAGTTCATTTGACATGGATGCCATCAATATAGCATTTTACTCTAATGTCATCGATCCAAACACTTTTTATGCATCTCACGCTGAACATCAGTAGGACGTGTTGGTAGTGTGGGATATCTGAATCGAGTATGTAGGCCTATTTTCTCACAGTCCAAAACAATTTTGAGATTTCTAAGCCAGTCTTTGTAATTGGTTCCGGTCAGTCGGTTGGTCTCAAGAATACGGGTCAAAGGGTTTGAAGCTGACATTGTATCTGCAGAGAGTAAAGATTCTAGTTAGACTTTTGTACTTGATCCTAATCTGTTCTAAGGTCTTTTAGAATAAATGTAACTCCCACTATTTTCTCGAATCCCTCACACTCCCCTGGTAGGGAAACGGAAATCCCACACGACTAGGATTTCTAGTGGGTACTGCGGTCCACCAATTTACATGCCACCTCACCTAACAGTTATTGGTGACACATAGATTGATGAATGTACAAACTCTTGTACAATGCTTCTCAAGCATGTTGCAGTGTAACTTGGTCTCTAAGCCATGAAAACCTCACCTAACAGTTATTGGTCCCATTTCTTAGTTAAGTCAGACCCACCGTATAACCGTAGGAATAAAGTCGTCATTGGGTCCTCACCTAACAGTTATTGGTGCCCAACCCCACCTTTACCCTACAACATCTCATGTCTATAGAGAGGTCCAGCCCCCCGATGCAACTTGACCACTGTGTCCAGCCGAGACAAATCAACATCAGAAAGACCTTAGCAGCTCTACTACAGTGGAAGACCTATTGACTCTAATATTGGTTAATCA
>NC_052403.1:10716159-10786094 GCF_009389715.1 Phoenix dactylifera
TGAAAAGATGCCTTTTATTTATTCAATAATAAAGAGTCAAGTACAAAATTATGTCCCTAGAATTAACAATGTGTCAGCCAGATTGGCTTCTAGGGCATACATCTAACAATCTCCCACTTGCACTAAAGCCAATCAGTCATATATCTAAGCCCCATCTTCTCAAGGTGGACTTCAGTCTTTTGCTGACTTAGCTGCTTAGTGAATGGGTCTGCCACGTTATCCGCGGAGTCTACTCTCTGCACCTCTACATATTTCTTCTCAACATAGTCACGTATGAGGTGGAAGCGCCGCTCTATGTGCTTGGACTTCTGATGAGACCTTGGCTCCATAGCTAGTGCTATGGTGCCAATGTTATCGCAGTAAAGTGTTATGGCATCTAATGACATTACACCTAACTCTGCAATGAACTTTTAACCAGAAGGTTTCCACTGCACCCTTAGATACGGCTTAACATTCAGTTTCTAAGGTAGAATCTATAATGATCGATTGTTTGGAACTCATCCAATTTACTGAACCACCATTGCACATATTCTGATGTAGACTTTCTATCATCAATATGTGTGCATCCTTCTACCTTCAACTCTGATCTTCTCCCAAAGACCAAGAACAAGTCCTTAGTTCTTCTCAAGTACTTAAGACTGTTCTTCACAGCTATCCAGTGCTTTTTGCCTGGATCTGATTGACATATGATCGTGACATTCACAGCATGTACTATATTAAGTTATGTACATAGCATGGCATACATGAGGCTCCCTATTGCCGATGCATAGGATATCTTGCTCATGCGTTGAATCTCTTCAGATGTGTTGGGGCACATCTTCTTGGAGAGATGAATTCCATGTCTTAGGGGTAAGAGACCCCTTTTAGAGTTTTCCATGCTGAACCTTTTCAGCACTTTCTCTATGTACATCTTCTGTGATAGGCCAAGCATCCTTTTAGATCTATCTCTATAAACCTTTATTCCCAAAATATAGGATGCTTCCCCAAGGTCTTTCATGGAGAACCTTTTTGACAACCTGACCTTGACCGAGGTTAGCATGGAAATATCATTCCCTATCAGGAGGATGTCGTCCACGTACAGTACGAGAAATACAACAGCACTCCCACTAACCCTTTTGTAAAACACACGGTTCCTCTTCGTTTTTGATGAAATCAAACGTTTTGATTACGTCATCGAAACGAGTGTTCCAACTTCGAGATGCTTGCTTTAGTCCATAGATGGACCTTTGCAGCTTGCAGACCTTGTGATCTCCATCACTGGAAGTGAAACCCAAAGGCTGTTCCATATAGATATCTTCATCAAGATATCCATTCAGGAAAGCAGCTTTCATATCCATCTGCCAGATTTCATAATCATGAAATGCTGCAATGGCAAGCAATGTTCGGATGGATTTTAGCATGGCTACAGGTGAAAAGGTCTCCTGATAGTCAATGCCTTCGCGCTGACTATACCCTTTCTCCACAAGCCTTGCCTTATAGGTCTCTACCTCTCCATCCGAACCTATCTTCCTTTTGTAGATCCATTTGCATCCAATAGGTACAATACCTTCTGGTGGATCTACTAAGGTCCAAACTTGGTTGGAATGCATGGAGTCTAACTCCAATTATTTCTCGAAATCGATATCAGATATCGCCTCGTCGTAGGTTTTGGGATCCTGCGTGTGATCCCTATCTCCCACTAGGAACATTTCCTCGGTATCCTCTTCTAGTATACCTAAGTATCTATCGGGAGGATGGGAGACCCTACTTGATCTGCGAGGTGGTTGAGGGACATCGTGTACTGGCCCTGTATTAATGGGTTCGATAGGATCCATGACTCGTTGCTTTTCAGAGACTTTCTCTTCAAGCTCAATTTTCCTCCCACTGCCTCTATCAAGGATAAACTGGTTTTTCAAGAAGATGGCATGACGGCTCACAAACACATTGTGATCCTCTGAGACAAAAAAATTGTATCCTAATGACTCTTTAGGATATCCTATAAGACGAGCACTTATGGTCCTAGCCTCTAGTTTGTCCGCCTATAGTCTCTTGACGTGGGCCGGACATCCCCAAATCTTGAGATGACCAAGACTTGGTTTCTTACCATGTCATATCTCATATGGTGCGGTAGGAATGGACTTTAGAGGGAACTCTATTCAACAAGTAAATAGCTGAAAATAGGGCATCTATCTAAGGAAACAAGGGTAAATCAGTGAAGCTCATCATGGACTGTACCATATCAATAGAGTCCGATTCTTCCTCTCTGACACTCCATTGAGCTGAGGTGTACCAGAAGGAGTCCATTATGAAACTATACCATTCTCCTTGAGATAATCACGGAATTCTCCATTAAGGTATTCACTTCCTCGATCTGATTGAAGAACCTTAATGAGTTTTTGTGCTTATTTTTCTACTTCATATCTAAGCTTTTTGAATCTTTCAAAAGTTTCATATTTGTGTCTCATACACATATCCATACCGTGAGTAATCATCGGTAAAATGAAGTAAAAAATTACAACCCCTAGCCTGCACATCGAATGGGCCACACACATCAGTGTGTACTAGGGTAAGTATTTCAGTGGACCTCCCTGTGTCCTACAAAGGATAATTTAGCCATCTTTCCTTGAAGGCAGAATTCACAAATCAAATATGACTCGAAAGTCAATGAGCCCAAAAGCTCATGTTTCTCCAATTTGTTTATTTTATCTTCTCCTATATGGCCAAGCCTGAGGTGCCATAAATACTTTAGATTTATCTCATTTTTTAATCTATTAGATCCTATGGTATTCACTGTTTGCTCAGATATATTCACAGATACATCCATATGTATGTGATAGAGACTGTCAATCATTAAACCATTTTGAATCAATTTAATTTTCAAATAAATAAAAATTTTTTTGTGCTAAATAAAATACAGAAATCAAATTTCTGCTAGCAATAGATAACAGTCCCTAAGTATCCTGAGCATATCTGACAAACCTTCTGAAGGTCTATCACCCTTCATGTTCTTTATGCTTCCCATGTATGTAGGACAGTTCCTCTTCCAATGGCCGTCCATTATGCAATGGAAACATTTTTCCTTGCAATTGGCCTTTTTCTTGGAACTTCCTTACTTGGTGTTTTCTTAGTCTTCTGCTTCTTCGCAGGCTTCTTCTTCTTCCAAATAGACTCTCTCTTGAAAGTAGAAACTAACTTGACAGCGAAAACGATGCCCCTTGAACTTCTTCAAGGTCCCTAAGGTAGTTACCAATTTATTTAACAATTCTATTTTAGTGCATACAACCTTGTTCATATGGTAGTTTACTATAAACTATTCATATGAAGCTGGAAGGGATTGCGGGATCAAATCCGTTTGCAATTTCTTGTGCATGGTCATGCCAAGCTTCTCAAGCTTCTCTAAGTCCTTTATCATGGTCAAACCATGATCATGGACAGACTGCCCATCGTGCATCTTGGCTTTGAAGAGCCTCTTGGACACTTCAAACCGAGCTGCGTGACTCTGATCACCATACAACTCTTGTAGGTGATTTAATATGTCCCTGGCAGTCTTCATGTTCTCACGCTGGCATTGTAATGCATTGGACATGGATGCCATTGTGCAGCACCTAACTTTATTGTCATTGTTCGTCCACTTAACAAGCGTCTTACGCTGATTAGTGATCGGACGGATTGGTAACGTGGGGATTCCATGGTCTAGCATATACCCGAATTTCTCACAATTCAAAACTATTTTTGAAATTTGCTGAGCCAATCTTTATAATTGGGTTTGGTCAAACGGTTGTTCTATAGGATATGAGTTAAGAGTCTAGAAGCTGACTTTATAATCCTCAGAGAGTAAAGATTCTAGTTAGACTTTTGTACTTGATCCTAATCTGTTCTAAGGTCTTTTAGAACAAATGTACCTCCCACTATTTTCTCGAATTCCTCACACTCCCCTGGTAGGAAAACGAAAATCCTACACGACTAGGGTTTCTAGTGGGTACTGCGGTCCCACCGATTTACATGCCACCTCACCTAACAGTTATTGGTGACACATAAATTGATGAATGTACAACTCTTGTACAATGCTTCTCAAGCATGTTGCAGTGCTACTTGGTCTCTAAGCCATGAAGACCTCACCTAACAGTTATTGGTCCCATTTCTTAGTTAAGTCATACCCACTGTATAACCGTAGAAATAAAGTCGTCATTGGGTCCTCACCTAACAGTTATTGGTGCCCAACCCCACCTTTACCCTACAACATCTCATGTCTATAGAGAGGTCCAGCCCCCCGATGCAACTTGACCACTGTATCCAGCCGAGACAAATCAACATCAGAAAGGCCTTAGCAGCTCTACTACAGTGGAATACCTATTGACTTAATATTGGTTAATCAGGTCTTAGTGTTTGCAACTTGAGCTTTTCATAAGAGGTAATCGAACAATTGGCCAGGTAAGCAGGTGGAAGGCTCCCCTTACTCAGAGAGTAAGGTCCTAATTAAGTAACCACCTTTCATGCTTTTCTAGACACCAATTAGATCAATTAATCTAATATGACTTGCTCATGTCGGTTCACTCTCGACTTGATTGAGGAGGTTTTAATTTAGGTCTCAATTGGGTTTGCTACATCACATGTAAACCTATCTACCCGACTCACATTCACATCACATGCAAACGGCAGAGGTAAGAAAGCCGCCGGACTTCGTTAGGGCAGAGGTAAGAATCCTCAGCCTTCCTCTCCTCTTCTCTCAATGCTTGGCCATGACGTGTTGTGGGTTGGAGCAGGCCAATCGCTAGATTTGGGTCCAAAACGGCTTGCTCTACCCGTCGGCGTGTTCGACGCCACCAGTCGTCGGGGGTGGCCGGGCTTGCTCCGCCACCTCCTACTGCTGTCAAGGCCGGCCACCGCGGCCGCCTTTGGGTTCGATCGAGAGGAAAGAAGAGGGGGCGGCAGTGTTGGGAATTGTATCCTAAGAGTCAATCTTCAGTGTGCTGATGATTGAATTTTGTAAATGAATTCACAAATTAATAAAGTGTTATTTGGCATTATTCAACATTTCATTGTACATCTTCAAATGAACTCTTATATGATGAAGTCCTTTGGATTTATTTTATGATAAAGGAGGATTTATCTTCAAGTCCTTAAAACTGCTCGCGATCAAATGATATACTGTTACTAGGACGACAGCATTATCGAGATTAGATCGTTGTGTGACATATATGTTGGTTGTCCTCTTAATCAAGGAGTGTGGAGACACTGATATTATACACAGATGAAGTATAGGAGTACATTTCACTGAACGTGATCAATTTCGGAACACTCTACTGTCGAGAGATGTTCCGAGTGGATATGGATATAAGTATCCCTCAGACCTGAGATCACCACAGTGACTAGTAAGCAACTCACTGTACTTTGGTACCGAACTAGCAGAATTTCTAATTCTGAGACAGAAGGTTACTAGGTGCAGTCAAGTACTTGCAAAATCAGTGCGTGAGTCAAGTGGAATTGACCCCTCTTGAAAACAGAAGATATGTGTTCAATTTAGCAAAACCTTGGCCAGGATAATCCTTGTGAGGAGTCACGGGATTTCTAAAGTTGATCACATAGAGGATGTACTTATTACAGAGTTGATAGAACTCTGAAGTCATCCTGGCATTAGGAGTCAAAGGGATGAATTATATAGTAACCATAGTCCAGGGTTCCAGAATATTTGCTTCGCATATATTCGGCCTATCCGGACGTCGGGTACCATTGCTAGATGATCATTTCGATTAGTACAAGAAGTTGTTCTTGTGCTACCGGCTTAGGTTCGAACCTATGGGGTCACACGCATAGAAGTTTTTAGATTGATCAAATGGCTGATTGATAATTAAGAATCATTCAGGGATAATTTGGTCAATTCGATTGACAAATTATCCTAAGCAAAAGTTGCATTAAAATAATTATTGAATTATTGGAGGGTTAATTAGTAATTGGATTACTAATAAATTTAATTTGATTGTATTAATGGACTTTAATTAAGCCAAATTGAATTAGATTCAATTTGAGCTAAATTAGGGTTTGACCTAATTCGATCGGATTCGACCTGAGCCGATTGGGCATAACCTAATTGATCGAACTTGACCCAATTGGATTGGGCTTGATTCAAGTCAATTAAGAATCCTTATTTGATGAGGATTAAGAGTCCAAATAATCAGAATTTATTATGGAGAAGAATTCCTAAAATTTAGGATCCTAGCTTTCTTTCTTGGAGAAGAAAGACACCTCATTCTTATCCTTAAAAGCAGTGGTGCCTATCCTCTTTATTTTTGGCCAATTTTTGGCATGAGGAAAGAGGAGGCACGGGATATTTTTCAGAAAAATATGGCACCCCAAATCTTTCTAAAAAGATAGGAATCAAATCCCTAATTTGTAGGGACTGCATGGCACATCAAGCAAGGTGGCGTGCAGCTGAAGTTTGGGGTGCAATAACCCTCTGATTTTTAGGGATTCTTGGCATAAGACTAAAAGAGAATTTGTTCATCTATTAGCTTCCGATTCACCAGAATTTTTTGGGAATTTTATCAGCCAAATTCGTTTGCCAAAAGAGGTGTGAGGCGTGGGGGTCTTTTGGCTATAAAAAGACCCCCACGCCTAGGGTTTGAAAAAGATGGTCTTTAGAAAGGGTTCTAAATTCTGGAAAAATTCTGAGAGCCAGCCATCTTCTCACCTCCTTCTTCTCCTTCATCTGCATCCTTCATCCTCTCAAAGAAAAATCAAAAGTTGAGTGCTTCGAGAGAGAAAAGTTCAGCCACTGCAGCACCTCTGCATGAGCTAGCACTCCTGCAGTTGTGGATCTTCCTAGAGCTTCACGTGGACTATCCGTAGAGGCCGGACGCGTGTGTGGCTATACAAGGTGATCAAGGCATCATCAAAGTTCTCAAAGCAAAAAGGTATGAGATCTAATCTCATTAAAAATTAAGATTAGAAATCAACTAGGTTGCTGAAATTTTGCATGACTACATGTTAGACATAGAATCATGCCTACTTGTTTAGGATAAATCTTTAAAGTTCTGGATCTATTTTTGTTGTAGATATATGATCACTAGCATGCATAGAAATTAAATAGTTTAATTCATGCTTCCGCTGTAAAATTTTTAAAAATATATGCATGCGACCACCAGGGTTCCCAACAGGCGGGGGGTCACGGATCCCCTGTTTCGCCGAAGGAGAAGAGGGGAGTCGGGAGAGAAAAGAAGAAAGAAGAAAGAGAAAAGAAGGAAAAATAAAAGAGAAAAGAAGGAAAAATAAAAATAAAAGAAAATAATAATAATAATAATAAAGAGAGAGGGTGGTTTACGGGTATGAACCCAAACTCGGGGTGCTAGGCACTTCTGCAGGGCCACCCATGGGAGGATATTAAAATTTAAGTCTTCGTATATATATATTATGATGAATTTTAAAAAAAGAATACGATTTTTGAATATTAGGTTCTGCGAGGGATTTGCGGAATTAATTAGATTTGTTGTGGATCATGTTCGCAAGGTAAGTGATGTAACCTCTTTTCTAGATTTATCGGCAACTATATATATATTTTACGAATCGAATTATTCGTGATTTCGAATTTGATGCATGAATTATATGTATATTTTTAGAATATTGTATGACTCTGATTGAACGTATTTGCTTCTGATTTGAATTGTATTTAATTGCTATGACATTGTGCCTTTCGGCCTAGAACACTGAACATAATGTAAGAAAAGATAATGACTTGAAATAGATTCAGACTTGCAGTCGGGCTATGTTGAGGACCCTGCCAATGGGGGCTAATACATTGGTACCACAAGAAGAATAGTCGGTGATATGACCCTGCCACAGGGAACATGTGGCCATAGTTCCTGACTGTTGAGTTGAATCTGATAAATTGAAAGAAATTAAGATATGAACGATATTTGGTTTTGATACTGTATGTTTTCATGACTGAAATATGAAATAGAGAACTAATTAAACTTCGACCTGGCTATATTGAGGACCCCACCAATGGGGGCAGATACGTTGGCAATTGACTGTCCTGAAGGACTCACCACAAGAAGATTAGTCGGTGTTGATGACCCTGCCACAGGGAATATGTGGTCATAGTCCAGGATCGACAAGATGAATTGAATATGTGAAAGAATCTAGAAACCGTAAAAAGAATCTTAAGAATTTAAGAAATATTTGACTTGTACCTTGGAACTGCATATATATTTATTTTCTACATATTATTGCTTGAGTGTTCATTACTTACTGGACTGTTTAGTTCATTATACAATTTCTTGTTGTTTTACATATTCCGAAAACTAGTCTATTGGGGTTCCCAAATGGGAGAGTGACTAGAAGGATCGTGGCACAAGTTATCTTAGATTAGGATTATTTAAGTTGATCTGTTATTTTGGACATTTATTATGATTACTGGACATTGCAAGGTTTTGTTATTTTAAGAACTAGGTTTCTGCTTGTTGGTAAATTATTGTTTCGCTGCGTATTTAGAACTGTAAGACCTGATGACTTGAGTTAGTCGATGGAATAAGATTGCATTTATTCAGTTAAATTATTTTAGATTTATATAATTGAGATGTTTGGTTAAGATGCCTTGCATGCTCGTGGGGAGAGTTTTCTACGGGTATGTGGCGGTTGGCGCGACCCCTGGCTTGCGATTTCGGGCCGGACGCGTGACAGGGCTTAACAATCATTTTATTTTATTTTGTTTTGTTCACATTAATATAAGCAAAAAATTGTATCGAACGGTTTAATTTTAAACTCTATTTGTATGATGGTGCTCATTTGTTTTAGAGCCACACAATTTTGGTGTCATTTTTGGATATTTATTCTTTTTTTTCATTTTGTTTTTAAAAACAGTCTTTAGGTTTGACAACCAAACCTACAATAAATCACTTCCATAGCTTGAGAATAGCTTTTAGATCTTGAGAGTCAAATACTTTTACAGTAGAAGTTACTTTGGATATATTAACCTCAAAATATAGGTTGTCAAAAATAGTTTTTTAAGCCGAAAGCTACAATATCCGTAAATCAAGCCATAGTCCAAAACAGTTAGCGGATTGTTATAATTAGTCTTTAAGAAAAAATTTCATGTGTCGCCTATGGATAGAATGACCAAATTGATGGTTGTGTATGCCATAGAGAGAATTAGAAAATTTTACATACTTGAAAACTCTTCATAACTATGGATAAAGTTGGGCATCATGCTTTTATTGCTAAAATGGTATAATGTTGCCACGTCCCAAGCCCAGAGCGCGACAGATGCCGCATACCTATATGGCGAACTGTACAGGGATGCAAGACAACGGATCATATCAAAGTAATTACAAATCTAAAATTTATTTATGCATTAATTTATTCAAATAGTTCTTACAATAGTTTCAAAGTAACATGTGCTAAAATAAATCAAATAACCTAACTAATCTAACTAAAATGCCAATAACTGAAGGAGTCACCAGAAAATCTAGCGCACTCCTAAAGCCTTGAGCGATCATGCGTTGTACATCTGAATCTGAAAAATAGAGAAAACAATATGATAAGCTACACTAGCTCAGTAAGCAACATAATACCCCAAAGTGGGGTCAAAGCATGCCAAATATTTATTTTAAACATAAAATAATGATTGCAAAATTAATCATCAGCAAACATATTTTTTTTTTAAAATTTATTATCATTTTCACAAAACTAATAACAAAATTCTAACATAAATAGGTTACGGCTATGTAGCCCAATGTTATGGGTTGTACAAAGTGCCAAATCTACTATTGTTAACCACCGGTGGCAACAGTATCTAAATACCACTATTCTAATCACCGGTGGTGCGATGTTGAAATCAGTTTCTTACAGATACAAGTCGACAGGGCCAATGAATAATCTTCATTAGCAGGGTCAGAACAGATCATAGCCATGCTGAGAATACCTACATACAAAATATATTTTCATAATTTGTGCAGTTATATTTTTTAGATTTTATACATATGACATAAATTCAAAATAATCATTAACAAGCCTAACCCTTTTTAACTAAGTACGTACAAAATATATATCAAAATTTAATTCACTAATAATTAATTTATCAAATAATTTGGAAAACACACTTTGAAGTATTAGGTTACTTACCTCTTCTCGCTTTAAATCCTACTTCAGGTAGGCGGATCAGGTTCACCTATTTAAATATCGTTAAAATATAATTAAGTTTTTTATTAATTTCAGATGCCAAGCAAAGTCAAAAATACTATTGGACACGACCTCATGAACAAGCCCAAGATGAATATGGCCCGAACTCGGCTCACAATGGGCACGACCTAAAAGGGTGAACAGGGCTCCAACTGGGCCCACAATGGACCCGGCCCAACAGGCCCAAACTTCGCCCACAATAGGAACGATCCAATAGGTCCAAACTCGGCCCACAAAGAGCACGGCCCAACAGGCTCGAACTCGGCCCACAATGGGCACAATCCAACAGGGCCCGAACTCGGCCCACAATGGACACAGCCCAATAGGGCCCAAACTTATTCCACAACAGGCATGGCCCAATAAGCCCGAACTTTGCCCACAATGGACATGGCCCAACAGAGCTCGAACTCAGCCCATAATGGGCACGACTCACATTTGGCATGTCCCAATAGGGCCCGAACTCGGCCCATAATGGGAACGGCCCGACAGGCCCAAACTCGACCCACAATTGGCACGACCCAATAGGCCCGAACTTGGCGCACAATGGGAACAGCCCAATAGGGCCCAAAATCACTAAGTTGGGCCCAAATTTGAACATGGCCCAAATGAATGTTCACGGCCCAAAATATTCTTCATCCCGTTAAGCTTAAAAACAAGGGTAGAAGAAGGAAAAGAAGGAAGAGAGGGAAGGAGAAAGCGATGCTCTGGCCGAGCTTGGGTGGCTGGAGGCCGTCGTCTGGTCAACGGCTAGCCGACCGCAGTAGTAGCCAGCAGCCGCTGCAACGATTGGCGAGAAGGAGAAACTGAAAATAGTCTCGGTTTAGGGCTAGAACAGAGAAAGAAGGGCAGTTGGATTCGGTTAAATGTTGAAGAGTAGAGGGAATGGAGCTTACCAGCGATTGATGGAGGCGACGAATCTCAGCCGTGGAGGTGATGAATCTAGCGGTGGCAGAGCTCAAAACAGGGCTCAGAACAAAGAAAACAGAGCTCGAAGATGGAATTTCAAAGGGCGCTCGGCCGGGGTGGCACACTGGCCACCGAAGAAGGTGGAGGAGAGGGAGGAGTGGGAGCTCAGGTGGTGCTCTTAGAGGGATGAGGGGGTGTTTTATAAGAATTCCGAATAGATAAGCCCAAGGGCGGTTGCACCACCCGTGTGGATCGTGGGCGGATAAGCACCACGAGACGGTCGACGGTCGTTCTAACTCCTCACATGGTCGGGGAGTTCAACTACTTGCGGAGTCATGCCAACTCCTCGGCCTGTTCGCTCCGAGGAAGATGGAGCAAGAGCTCCCCTGTTATGGATTTGGGGCCTAGCCTAAAGTCAACTAGGCCTACCGGCTTCATCCCATTTAGGCCTATTCTCACAAATGTTTAATAACACATTTCATAACTTAGAATTCTACCATAGCCTAATGCTGTATTTCTATCATAGCCCAACACTATATCCTTACCATAGACCAGCGCTAGATGATGGTGAAAATCATTAAGGTCAAAGCACATGGATCTACGCTACTTTCTATCCTCCCTTCAATCCCTATCATCATATTTTTGGCTGATCAAACACCGATAGCATGCCTGCGCATACCAACTTCATTGTCATTGAGACTCGACGCCTTTCTCTGTTGGCTAACTAAGTTCACCGGGACCTCGAGTTCCTTGGCGCTCGCCCAGATGGGACAAAAAGATGGGCGACTCTATGCATGTGATCTACATTTTTCATGGTGATTTATGAAAAGGAGCAATCTAATTATACTTTTCAACTTTATCATGATGTTAGACTGTATTGATTTCCTTCAATTCTTCCATTCTTCTTGCATACAAAGCAAGTTGTCTCCCTTCTGGTCCTACTTCAAGCCAGAATTTAATAATAGTCATTTAGTTTAGTGTCACGCCCCAGAATTTAATAATAGTCATTTAGTTTAGTGTCATGCCCCCGGCTCGCGATCTAGTTTAGTGTCACGCCCCCGGCCCGAGATCGCGAGCCGGGCGTCGCGCCAACCGCCGCACACCCGTAGGAAGCTCTCCCCACGAGCATGCAAGGCATCTTAACCAAATCTCAAAAATATAACTAAAATAATTCGGCTGAAATAAATGCAATCTTACTCCATTGACTGACTCAAATTATAAAGTCTCACAGTTCTCAATACGCAGCGGAACAATAAAGATAAAACATCAATTTAAATAAAGCCTAATCTAAGATAACTTGTGCTTCAGTTCTTCTAGTCGCTCTTCCATTTTAAATCTCCGATAGGTTAGTTCTCAGAATCTGTAAAACAACAAGAATTGTATAATGAGCTAGACAGCCCAGTAAGTAATAAACACCTTAACTAGACAATTCATATAATAACATAAAATATAAATTCAAATTACGATGAATCAGCATAAAGACATAATCAATTTCTTTTCAAACATAAATCCATTGAAATCCATATCTTTCAAATATCCATATACATAATCATAAATCTAATTCGAAACAAATCACATTCAACTCAACAGCCTTTAACTTTGACCACACTTATACTCTGTGGCTAGGCCAGAATCAGAACCGCACTTATACCCTGCAAAGTGGGCCAGAATACCGCACTTATATCCTGCGGAGTGGGCCAGAATACCATACTTATACCCTGTGGTGGGGCCAGAATTGCCAATGCATAACCCCCAATTGGCAGGGTCCAGAACATAGTCAAGCTGAGAGTTCTAAATCTGATGCACATCAAAATTCTTTTGGTAATATATAGATATATCATAATCCGATCTAAATATGCATATACAATGCAAAAACAGTAAATATAACAATAGTCCGAAAAATATTATTCCAGTTCATATTAATTTTTCATTCAAATCATCATCTCATAAAATTCATAAATCACATATAAATTCATTAACAATTTATTTAATGCAAAAATAATATTATATAAATAAAGAGTCTAGAAAAGAAAGTTCATTACTTACCTTGAACACGATCCACAACAAATCCAATTAATCTTACAAATCCCTCGCAGAACCTAATATCCAAAAATCATATTTTTCTTTTAAAATTCATCATAATATATATAAAACTTAAATTTTAACATTCTCCCAAGGCCGACCCTGCAGAAGTGTCTAGCACCCCGGGTTCAGGTTCGGATTCGGGTTCATACCCGTAAACCACCCTCCTTCTCCGGCCGAACAGAGCTCCCATTTTGAACCCAATTTCCGGCGATTGACGGGCTCAAAAACCACAATAAATCATGGCTAAACATCACGGAAGGAAGGGAGGAAAGCTGGGAGTCCTTACCTCGGCCCCGACGATGGTCCGGTGGCTTTCTTTCTCTCCGGCAGCAATGGAGGAAGAGGAAGACCCGTGCCGAAGAAGACCCATCTTTCTAATGGCTCTCTCTCTCCACCCCCCCTCTCTCTCGGCCGGCAGCGGCTCCTCTTCAAAATGCTTTCAACGAGAGGAAGAGAAGCCCTAAAAAAGAAGAAAAACAGGGGAGTCGGCTTCTTCGGGATGGCTCCCCCCTCATCATGCGCCCTCACGTGCGCCGCACGTGAGGCCGAAATCCTTGGGCTAGGCCGGTCAATGGACCGGGCCCAGTTTCAGGATCTCACATCCTTCCCCCCTTGAAAAAATTTCGTCCACAAAATTTTCATACATGCAGTTCAAGAGTAGAGAATACTTCTTCCAAACTAAGTCATAATACTCTTCAAATCAAAGTCGTCTTGTCTGATCAATGTCAAATAATTCCATTCACCACACTTTCTCTGCACACACTGATTTAAGCCTCATCATACTCGTGTCAAGTCTAGATTTTTTTTCTTCTAGAATTACTTGCTTATTGGTACATTCATTATTATGTCTTAATCCGTGTGAACACTTTTGAAATTTAAAAGTTCATATTCTTCTTTTGACAATTAATCAAAAAAATATTATGTAACTATTTAATCTTTTCTAGCAGCATAATGAGTTATCTAACAAAGAGCAGTGGGCATGGCTAGACAATAAACAGAAATCAATATTGGGACTAGATTAATACCTGTCGTCAACACATCAGAAGCCTGTGCATCTTGCTGTGTAAGTGCAAATACTTTTCCTTGAGTCTTTGGCCCCTAGCTTCCTTCCATTGCCTGAGTAGATCTATTCTCATTTCTTTGTGGGCAGTCTGCAATTTTATGACCTATCTTACCACATCTAAAACATGCATCGGTGTTCCAATGGCAATCCTTGTCAGCATGAGCCTTACCACATCTGGAACATTTATTGCTATTCATCTGCTTAGGGTTGTTACTTGTGGATTTCTTGTTTGAACTTTCGGCGTTTTCATTGCTCTGCCCCTGAAATTCATTTGACCTGTTCCTCTTCTTTTAATTTCTTTTCCTTTCCAACCGTTCATCATTAACTTCCCTTTCAATTATTAAAGCCTTATTTACCACAGCTGCATAGGTAGTCAATTCATAAGGTACCACTTGTTTTCTAATTTCAGTCTTTAGTTCCAACTCAAATTTATGTGCTCGATCTAGCTCATCCTCGACTAACTTTGGAACAAATTTGGCTAGCTCGGTAAATTTAGCTTCAATTCTGCAACAGTCATATTTCTTTGCTTTAGATGAATAAACTTCTGCTCTTTCTGCGTCCTTACACTCCAAGGAAAATACTTATCATAAAATGCTCCTCGAAATCTTTCCCAAGTGAGTGGCTCCCTATCCTGCTCATATTTATGTTCCAACATCCGCCACCAGTTGAATGCCTCACCTTACATCATGTATGATGCAAACAAAATCTTTTCATTATCCTGGCATCTCAAGACATCAAATGTTTTTTCCATCTCTGTAAGCCAATTGTCTGCTTCCAACGGTTCTGTAGTCCCCTTGAAAGCTGGAGGAGCCAACCTCTTAAATTCAGCTATATTGCTACGTTGTTCATACTGTTCCCCTCGTCCTTGCTGTAGCTGTGTCTGGGGCAACTGCGCTTGTTGGAGCAACTGCTGTTGCACCTGCTGTTGCATCTGCATAAGGCCCACTATGGTCTGCATAACCTGTCCTAAGCCCGGTTCTTGTTGTCTTGTCTGAGTATCACTAGCAGGATTGACGACTCTCTCCTGC
The DNA here is from genome assembly GCF_009389715.1 of Phoenix dactylifera. Lineage (NCBI taxonomy): Eukaryota > Viridiplantae > Streptophyta > Magnoliopsida > Arecales > Arecaceae > Phoenix > Phoenix dactylifera. Next base: position 10,731,394 of record NC_052403.1, read on the forward strand.
TGAGAGGTGTTACCAACTTGTTGGGGTGCACTGCTATTTTGTGGGTTTGGTGCCTTATCAGTAGCTCTGCAAGTAGTCTTTCTCATCCGTCGTCGAGGCATCCTGACTTATATGTATCAAATAGCAGCATGCCAATAATAAGCTTACCAATTAATTAATAGTATATAGGATGGCTTGTTACAATTATCATAAACTAACGTCCCAATGTCCCTAGTGTTACCCACCTACACTCATGTCATGTCAGATTTTCTTATCTTAGAATTTTTTTTTTCCATTCATGCTCTAATACCATAAAAGTTGTCACGCCCCCGGCCCGAGATTATGAGCCAGGGGTCGCGCCAACCGTCGCACACCCGTAGGAAGCTCTCCCCACGAGCATGCAAGGCATCTTAACCAAATCTCAAAAATTATAACTAAAATAATTCGGCTGAAATAAATGCAATGTTACTCTATTGATTGACCCAAATTATAAAGTCTCACAGTTCTCAATATGCAGCGGAACAATAAAGATAAAACATCAATTTAAAAAAAGCCTAATCTAAGATAACTTGTGCTTCAGTTCTTCTAGTCGCTCTTCCATTTTAAATCCCCGATAAGTTAGTTCTCAAAATCTATAAAATAATAAGAAATTGTATAATGAGCTAGACAGCCCAGTAAGTAATAAACACCTTAACTAGACAATTTATATAATAACATAAAATATAAATTCAAATTACGATGAATCAGCATAAAGGCATAATCAATTTCTTTTCAAACACAAATCCATTGAAATCCGTATCTTTCAAATATCCATATACATAATTATAAATCCAATTTGAAACAAATCACATTCAACTCAACAGCCTTTAACTTTGACCACACTTATACCCTGTGGCTAGGCCAGAATCAGAACCGCACTTATACCCTGCGGAGTGGACCAGAATACCGGACTTATATCCTACAGAGTGGGCCAGAATACCACACTTATACCCTGTGGTGGGGCCAGAATTGCCAATGCATAACCTCCAATTGGCAGGGTCCAGAACATAGTCAGGCTGAGAGTTCTAAATCTGATGCACATCAAAATTTTTTTGGTAATATAATAGATATATCATAATATGATCTAAATATGCATATACGATGCAAGAACAGTAAATATAACAATAATCCAAAAAATATTATTCCAGTTCACGTACTAATTTTTCATTCAAATCATCATCTCGTAAAATTCATAAATCACATATAAATTCATTAACAATTTATTTAATAAAAAATAATATTATATAAATGAAGAGTCTAGAAAAGGCAGTTCATTACTTACCTTGAACACGATCTACAACAAATCCAATTAATCTTACAAATCCCTCGCAGAACCTAATATCCAAAAATCATATTTTTCTTTTAAAATTTATCACAATATATATAAAACTTAAATTTTAACAATCTCCCAAGGCCGACCCTGCAGAAGTGTATAGCACCCTGGGTTCAGATTCGGATTCGGATTCGGGTTCATACCCGTAAACCACCCTCCTTCTTTTATTTTATTTTATTATTATTATTTTCTTTCTTTCTTTCTTTCTTTTCTTTTCTTTTCTTTTCCTTCCTTTTCCTTTTTCCTTCTTCTCCCGAAGCCTCTCTTCTTTGGCGGAACAGGGGACCGTGACCTCTCCCCCTTTCTTCTTCTTCTTCCCTCCTCGGTCGAGTCCAAGGGCGGCCATGGTGGCCGGCCCTGACGGCGACAGGAGGTGGCGGAGCAAAGCCGACCACCCCCGATGGCTAGCGGCAGCGAACACGGCCTGTGGCGAGTGTTCTCCGGCCGAACAAAGCTCCCATTTTGAACCCAATTTCCGGCGATTGACCGGCTCAAAAACCACAATAAATCAAGGCTAAACATCACGGAAGGAAGGGAGGAAAGCTAGGAGTCCTTACCTCAGCCCCGATGATGATCCGGTGGCTTTCTTTCTCTCCGGCGGCAATGGAGGAAGAGGAAGCCCCGTGCCGAAGAAGACCCACCTTTCTAATGGCTCTCTCTCTCTCTCTCCCCCTCTCTCTCGGCCGGCAGCGGCTCCTCTTCAAAATACTTTCAACGAGAGGAGGAGAAGCCCTAAAAAAAAAGAAAAACAGGGGAGCCGGCTTCTTCGGGATGGCTCCCCCCTACGCCCTCACGTGCGCCGCACATGAGGCCGAAATCTTTGGGCTGGGCCGGTCAATGGACCGGGCCCAGTTTCAGGGTCTCACATTTAGTGACTCTTAAGTTTTCTCAGTGCAAACTAAAACATTTCTGAGATATTACTTGCGCATGTCAAGTTCCCTTGATGTAGCTAGCTAATTTACTTGGATATATATGTGGTATCATACTCAACACGAGTTTAGTAAGGTGAATTTTATGTGTGAATGCTATGTCATTAGTATTCAATAGTAAGTCTATATCAAGTTTTTCTTGCTGAAACCCTTCTAAGACATGTGATGCTTCTTCTACAGTACAGGTGTTTGACCCTTGGAAACTTGTCAAACTCGGTAAGCTTCAGAAGGAGATGGAGTGTAGGTTCAACACACTGTAGGATCACACCTCTGCTTCCACTTGCCACGGTGAAATTCCTCAAGTCCATCGCAGTTTTTGCGAATTAATCATGTCAGCCAGTATACGTCATCGGATGACAACCACCCAGATCCTAAAGCTTCCACCCATGAGAAACATGCACGCTTTCCCGGAATCACAAAGGATAGAAGTGCAACAACCGAGGTCGGCAGATAGGTCCGAGAGAGATTCCCATGTGGTCCAACTAATTCAAAGAGGTGTCTTAGTGTAATCTATTGTATTCTAATATGAGTATATCATCACTTGGCATATCCTCCACTTCCTTGAAAAACAATAATCAATTAACAATATCCTCTGCTTTGGAATCCAGTTCTAAGCCACACAATTCTTTAGCTAAACTTTAGATCAAATATCACGGGTTATTACACTTCTTTATGCCAGAACTGTAGCCAAAGTGAATCATCATCATCATCATCTAGAACTTTCAATCTACAGCTATACATATCCTTAGCATCATTTAACTTCTTTTCCATTTTTTTTCCTTTGAGCAAAAGCATCATTTAATTTCTTATGCCTATCTTTTTGTGTAGACCAGAGGCCTACTCTAGCAACTAGTGGCAATAGTTCTTCCATTATCAAGTTACCTAGCTAGAAAAGTCTACCGAAAGCCAACACCTACTCTAAAGGAACCGGATTCATTCCAGACTACATGTCCAATGACAAGAAACATCTATGAAAGAAGATTACTTTTTAAAAATGAACTTTCCTTGATATTTCTTTAGAATTGAATCAATATTCAGCTTTTGTCTTCGAAAAGTTATAACATCCTATACAAGATGGAAAATGATGCACCTCGGAAACGACCACAGCCGATATGGCATACCAACCAATCAGAGCTAGCTACGGAGCCTCCAATCAACTAGTAATAGTGATATAGGAGTATCTCCCTTAATTTCCATGGGCGTAGAGTCTTGAGTCTAGCCCCTTGGGCGTGAAGGATTTAGTTGAATCATGAGAGTAAAATCGAGTCCAAGTATGGTGAGATTGAGTCCTCATAATAAGTGAAATTAGTTCACATTTGATTAGGGTCTTCAACGCCTCAATTAGGATGATTTTCAAGCGTTGAAAAGGTCTTAGAGTATATGGGATTGCTCCATGTGTCTCACGAGATGAAGTCCTAGTGGTAATAGGATTAGATCCTTGCGGCAAGGGGGAAATCCTAAATGGAGTAGGAGAAGTGCCATGCGGCAAGGGGTAATCCTAGTTGGAATAGGAATGGCGTGCGGCTAGAGTTTATCCATTTAAACTCCAACCTGCACACGATCTAGGAGTGACACTTGTCCAACCCTTAGTTGGCAAGTGGTTTAAGATGCTTATCTTCATATTTTAAATTTTTGAAGAGCCTTTACTGTTAGTTGTATGCCCTAGAAACCAATATCGCTGACACATTATTTATTCTGGAACATAGTTTTGTACTTGACTTTATTATTATTTAATAATATTGAGCATCTTTTTCCATTCATGTTGGGTATGTGTCCATAAATCGTCCAAAAATTAATAAAATGATGATACATATTCTCAAGAGTTGAGAATTTGAGCCATGTGTCATTGATGATTAATTCTTAAATGCTCCTGATCGATAGATCATCACGGGGACGGCGATTGATACGATGAGATTAGTGCACAGATTGTTTTTCTTTTTGGATGTATGAGTCTCAAGTCCACAGTATAGGAACACTGGAGTGATAGTGCAGGTGCTTGTTAGAGAATAAAGGTACCGAACGTGACCAATGCAAGAAGTTACTTGGATGTCTATCCTCTCGTCAGTGACTTACTTGATGCTGCAGTGGTATAACTGATCCTTTGACCTGCAGTGCCTTAGCTATTCACAGTGAGGCTGCTGTAGTTTGACTGCACAATATACATGGTCTCTAGCCATATTGGTCCTTGTGATGCAGATTGGCTGCAGTAGGTTCACTGTAGGAGTAGGGTGTGCACCTACATGAAATCTATCGATCTTAGTAGATAAGGAGTGATTCTATGTAATTTATGAGACTGAGTTCGAAAGACCTCGGCCAAGGCAGTATGTACAGTGGAAAAAGAGTTTTCCGCTCTCGAACTAAAGTCGAATAATTTTTGACATATGACATATGATGGGGTTTGACGAGTTATCCATGACCTCCATCTTGTAGAGATCCACGATTGAAGGACTGTATCATACGATAACTGCACCTAGAGGTTCATTTATTCCATTCTGTTGGGTTGCCACTACATGTTGCTAGGTGTTACTGGTAGATAGTGAGATTCACCGGAATTATCTTGATGGTCAATGATCCCTGGTGAGATGAATTGAAATTGTTCCAACTCATTGAAAGGAGTTTCAATGATATTGTGATAAGGATCACAATATATATCTCGCTACCAGACATAATAGAACCTATGGGGTCACACATATAAGAGATTTTAACTGATCCGATGGTTGGATTTCGATTTGGAATCGCAATAGATCATGATTATCAATTTGATTGATAGTTGGTTTAACCCACTAAGAGTTAGTGAGTTGGAGAAAGAAGAATTGCAATCGGATTGCAATTTGATTGATTCAATTAGACTAAATGAATTAGACTTAACCTTATTAGATATAAGGTTTAAGAGTCCTACTTGGAGTAGGACTTCTAAAGTCCTAATTAGATTAGGATTGAAAATTTTAAGAGTCCTACTTGGAGTAGGACTCCTAGAGTCCTAATTAGATTAGGACTGAGAATCTTAAATGAAGAATCCTAATTGCAAAAGGACTCCTTATTAGATAAGGATTAAGAGTCCAATTGAGTCATGATCTAAAGGATAAGGATTGGGCCACCTAAAGCTTCAAAGTGCAACGATGATTGCAAATTTTTGAGCCAGTTGGTGACAGTACCTAGCAGAGGATGATCCAATCTTAAGTTAGAAGGCAACAATAATATTACCAAACCCTAAAGCACCGCTCACCATCAAAATTCTAAATACAAAACTACCACAGAGAGAACTCTCTCTTTGTAATAGAGAGAGATCTCGCGGTCCACAGTGGACCACGAGATCAGTAAGGGTACAGTGAGAGTTCGCGGTCCACGGTAGAGACAGAGAGAGATCCTCTCTCTGTAACAGAGAGAGATCTCGCAGTCACCCATGGACCGCAGTGCTGTGGTCCACGGTGTCGCGGCTTGAGCCTGGACTGCGATGCCATGGCCCATGTGCTCTTCTTCGCGGTCCACGTTCGAGGAGGATCTCAGCGTGGACCGCGAAGTCGATGAAAAAAAAAACAGAAGATGGATTTTGGAAGGTACGGAGAAGAAATTAAAAAAAATTTCTTCTAAAGCGTGATTCAAAAGATGCATACAAAAATAAAAAAAAATACATTTTCTTGCGGAAGAGAGTCTGACAGCTAGGGATCTTGACTCCAGCAGATTTTTAGGTTTATCTACCTATGTAATTATTATATTTTATTATGGGTATTTTGGTTAAACAAACAGCTTCCCGACAAAGCTTAAAATAACTTTTTCGGAAAGCTCCAAAATGTAGCTTCTCCCAAAAAGCTATTTATAGCTTTCTGAGAAAGCTAAAACAGCTTCCTGAAATTTTTACCAAATATTCGTTTCATCCAAAAGTACTTTTGGAGGGTTAGAAAGTACTTTTTGGCCCTCCAAAAGCTCTCCTAAACAAGGCCTAAGTGGTTTGCAATTATGAAGGAATCTCATCTTGTGACACCTGCATATTCTCTAGCTTGCCCTTTTTGATGGAGATATATGCATTATTGTTCAATGAAACATCGAGCGAAACATCAAGCACCAAAGATTGTATATTAGTGGTGCCTTTCTTTGGTTTCATGATTTATTTCTTCCTCAGTTCTCTTGATCTGCACGATTTTTTCCCATAGTGAATGTAGGATGCAATTACATGTTTATTTTGTTTTGCTGAGTGTCACCATCAAGTGCATTTTCTAAGGCATATTTGGTGTTTATACAATGAAATATGTTTGCCCCAACTTTTTCCTCTTATGAATCTCTCAGCCTCCTGTGGTGTTTGCAACTTGTTCTTTTATGAATTTGAAAGGAAGAGTTGCTGCAAGGCCATGTTTTGTTATTTGGAGCATTAATGTAAATGAATTTTTTAATATTTTTAGTTTCGTTTTCTAGGGTGGTAGCTAGTTTATATTTGAACTCCCCTTTCCCTTTTCTCACCTTCTTTCATTATTTTTCAAATGATATGCCTAATGTTGTTACTGAGCATATTTACTATAAGGGAATGGATTGCAGTGAACCTCGCTTGGTTCATGTGCCTCACTTTTTTCTTTTCGTCCATTTTGGTTCCAGTGGTGGAGTCCAAAGATGGGACCTTCTCTGTGGCTTCTGCATTTGCTGGTCATCATGAAGGTAATTCTGGGATTTCCAGTTATATTGCATCTTCTCTGGATTTCTGTCGGAAGAGGATAACCTAATACATGCTAAAGTGCAGCAAGAAGCATGGTACGTTTGATTGATATCTTTGTTTTATCTATGCTCCTGCCAACCTGCCCTATCTTTATCATTTCGCTCGTTGAACTCAAGGCTTTTTGTATTTCAAGTCATAAATCTTTTCTTGCATAGTCTCATGATGCACTAAGCAGCTGTTCAGGACAGAGATCACAAATTCTTATCAAAAGCAGTTGAAGAAGCATACAGTGGAGTTGATTGTGGTGATGGAGGCCCCTTTGGTGCAGTTGTCGTTCGTAATGATGAAATAGTTGTTAGCTGCCATAACATGGTCTTGAGGAACACAGATCCAACTGCTCATGCTGAGGTGACTGTAATAAGGAAGGTAAGTCCAAGAAAGCAGTCTGATAGTTATCAGAACTATTAGTTTTCCATGTACCTTCAACTGATACTTTGGTCCAGTTAATAACTCAAGTCTTTTTAATTCACCGAGATTGTCAGTTTTCTCAACTTCTCCTATATAATTTAATGCACATGATGAAGTTACTTCATCCCCCATGATTTGTAATACATAATCAGTGATTATTTTTACCTTGGACTTGGCAAGTCTTTATGCCTCATATATCTAGCGAATCTGTCAAATGGTATTATGATCCTAAAATGTTTTACTGATTTCTTCAAGACTTTAGAAGCTAGAGCACCTGATGCATTTTATTGGTATTGGTTGTGTTCGTAATATATCGCTGTGATTGAATCAATTGTAGAAATGAACAGACCATGAATAGATGCTTCGCATCATCGTAATTCTGCTTTCTAATTTATTAATTACTTCCATAGAAAAATTCAGGAAACCTTGAGTTGTGGGTCAAACATGACCGGTCATCTCGTGATTATGAACATAAGGATTGGAGAGGAGTGGATTGCAATCCTTTCCAGAAACAAACTTTATTGTCCACTAATAAAACATAGAATTATGATTTTTCAGGGGCTATAGAAAGATAAACCTATATCGATCATATGTTGGTTATGGATTTGAGTGGCTGGGACTCTTAAGGCACCTCAACAGATTGGTTTTCAATACTATTCTAGCAATCTGGTGCTGTTCTTTTTTATGTTGATTTTATGACCTTCTCCCTACTGCATTTCTAGCAGTAATGTTAGAAATCTGTGTTGCCCAAAAAGTTATTACAAAATGAACTTGTAGTAGAAAATAAAGAAAAGAAGAATTATGGAAAGAGGTTGGGAGAATCTTGAAAAGTTCATTTGAAATTACCTAGTAATTCATATTTTTTAGTATGACACAGTGGCTGATTGGCTTGTGAATCATTGGAGATTAGGTTCAGAAAAAACTGTTTTGAATGGTTGTGTTTCGATTGGCATGTGAATCATTGGAGATTAGGTTCAGAATGTCAAGAAATGTAGTCTGGGAGATATAGTAGAATCTAATCAGCTTCTATGGCACGGTCTTTTGACATGTAAATGTGAACATCTAACATATGTTATCAAAAATTTCAAATTTCTTATTTACAAGCATATATTAGTAGAAGAAAACAGTGTGCAATTCGTACCTTTTGTTATGTGAGTCATCCTATCCTAGTAGTGTAGTTTTGCATCAAAACAAAAATTTATCACCCCTATCCTAGTAATGTAATTTTGCATGAAATCATGAATTTATCCTGTTGGGGGAATACGGTTTTCCCCCAGTAATACAATAACCCTGCCACCGGAAGACTACGCAGTCGACGACCCCGGACGACTGAGGTCGGCGCCCGACCCCAGAACGTCCGATCCCGGATCATCCGACCTAGAGGACTTCCGACCTCAAAGGCTGGTCTTTGTCGACCACCTGCCGCGGCCGTACCTCTCCGAGGTCCGGCCAAGGGCCATATCCTGCCACTGCCCGAGCATTTATTACACATGATCCCGGCAAATCCCCAGTTCACGCAACAATTAATATGAATCTCCGGCCTACGCAACAATTAATGTGAATCTCCGGCCTACGCAACAATTAATGTGAATCTCCGGCCTACGCAACAATTAATGTGCGTGGCTCCTTTCATCTACGGATCCTCAGTTCTCCACGGCAAATCAGCTCGGCAGAGTCCTGTCCGCCATGATAAGTCTGACCCCAGCCTCACCGCCGACATCAATGCAATGATTCACCCGATCGCGTGACGGCTCAGGTCGTACGACGGCCTTACCTCCGACATCAGTGTAATTATTTACCTGTCCGTGCACCAGATCAAGCAACGTGCCGAGCTGTACGACGACCTTGTCCGGTCACATCGCAGGTAAACCCCCCCTATAAAAGGGAACCGTGCTTCTCAAGGGTGGGGGAGGGAACAGAGAGGGAGAGAAAAAACACTATTGCTCCCATTTTCTTTGAACACTATTTTGCCCCCTCTGACTTAAGCATCGGAGGGCCGGCGCCGGAAGACCCGGCCACCGGCTTTTCTGCAGGCACCCCGACAGAGGACGCCGCCCGCCGACGCATCATCACTCCCTCGCGTCCGCCGACAGCTCCCCTCCTCGACGGACGATCGCCCCCGGGTCCAATTTCCAGCAACAGTTGGCGCTAGAGGAAGGGCCCGAGTTGCGATCATGAAGTTGAGAAGTAAGGGAGCCTCCAACATCTCCCGGCGTCCCCCACAGAGTCCTGGACATTCCGTCCAGAATTCACCTGCTCCGGCTGACCCGGTTCCTCAGGTCCAGCCGGAGCAATTCAATGCCCTGGTGCAGCAAGTCCAGGCCTTGGCGGCCGCCGTTCAAGGCCTGCGACGTGAGGAGGCCTTACCAACGCTCCCCCGCAGGCCCAGCTCTTGCCGGAGTCCCCTCCCAACGGTCCGGTCCCCCAGGGCCAGAATCTTCATGGCTCTTCAAGGGCCAACAATGAAGGGCGGACCTCCCCCCGGAGAGAGCTGCCTGGGGAAGGTCCCAACGGAAGACCCCAACCCTCTGAAGCCGAATCTGCCCCAGACCACCGTGAGCCGGAGCAAACCACGGCGACGGTTCCTCGGGTTGGGGAGCTCGATAGGAAAGTCGAGCACTTGGAGCGCTAGATTGAAGCACTCCACAGCAAGAAGACAAGACAAGATGGGGATTTTGAGTTCACCACCAAGTCCCCCTTTTCCCGCCAGATCGAGGATGAGCCGGTCCCCTTGAGGTTCAAAATGCCTCAAGTGGAGCCCTACAATGGAGTCACCGACCCCCTCGATCACTTGGAGTGCTACCGAGCTCTTATGGCCCTACAAGGATCCTCGGAGGCTGTGCTTTGTAAGGCCTTCCCGGCGACTCTTCGAGGGACAGCTCGACTCTGGTTTTCTGGGCTAAAGCCGAGCACAGTATCTTCCTTCGAGCAACTTGGCAGACAATTTGCCACCAATTTTGCCGCCAGCCGACGCCAACGGCGGACGTCAGATTCCCTCCTGGATGTCAAGCAGAAGGAGGGAGAGTCCCTGAAGGAGTATCTGGACCGCTTTACCGCCGCCACATGGGAAGTTCGCTAGCTGGACCAGTCCATAGCCATGTCGGCTTTAAAGACTGGGGCCCGCTCTTATCGATTCCTTTTCTCTATCGAGAAGAGCTTTCCGGCCGACTTCACCGAGATGCTGGCCCGAGCTCGGAAGTACGCTAAGGCCGAAGAGGCAATCGTCTCTAGGCGAGGCGCAATCGAGCCCGCCTCAAGAAAGCAGAAGAAACGCCGCGAGGAGCGCGGCCGCCAAAGAAGCCGATCCCCTCGCCGAGAGAAGAATCTCCCCCGACTGAGAAGCCCGCCTCGGCAGCGGGGACAACCTCAACGGAGGACCTCACCACGACCAAGGTCCCCACCACGGCCTCGGACACACCCAGGGAGGTACGAAAATTACACCCCTGTCAACGCTCCCCGGGCCGAAATTTTGATGGAGATCGAAGGCCGGGATTTCTTCCGACCTCCACCTCCCATGCGGGATACGGGATTCCCGCGCAACCCCAGGAAGTACTGTCGCTTCCACCGAGACCGCGGACACGACACGGAGGACTGTATTCAGCTCCGAGACGAGATCGAGGCGCTTATTCGCCGTGGGGTGCTCAATCGGTTCGTTCGGAACCGACGCGAAGAAAGAAGGCCAGTGGAAAACGCAGCACCGTCCGAGAATCCGGATAACAACAGGCCCATCGCCGGCACCATCAATGTCATCGGAGAAGCCTCGGCGGGAGGACCAGCCCAAGGAATTTCTCCGAAGCGCCCGCGTACTGCTGAAGTCATTTCGTTCTCGGACGAGGATTTGGAAGGGGTTGAGACCCCTCACGATGACGCTGTGGTCATCTCCATGATTGTCAATAAATTCGATGTAAAACGTGTCCTAGTTGACAATGGAAGTTCAGCCAACGTTTTGTACTATCATGCCTACCAAAAAATGGGGTCACCAGAAGGACAACTCCGAAAAATTAATGCCCCACTTGTCGGGTTTACCGGAGACTCGGTCCCGGTCGAGGGCGAGGTCAGCTCTCTTGTTACGGTCGGCCTCGCTCCTCGAGAAAGCACTGTGAGGACGGACTTCCTTGTGGTCCGCCTACCCTCGGCCTACAACACCATCCTGGGGCGACCAGGGCTAAATGCCCTCCGAGCTGTGGTCTCGACCCGACATCTACTCATGCGATTCCCCACCAACCGAGGAGTAGGCGAAGCCCGCGGGGATCAGCTGGTCGCCAAGCAGTGCTACATGGCGGCTCACAGAGTGAAGCAGCCAAACGAGGCGCCGGCCCAGGCAACGGGTCCCTCGTTACCCATAGAAACCCTGGACGCAAGGGATAATCCCTGGAAGAAGCAAGTAGAGCCTGGTGAGCTGCTTGTTCAAGTTTCCCTACGAAAAAATCTTCCCGAGCTAACTGTGCAGGTCGGCTCCGGCCTTGGCGTCCGCGAGAGGGGTCACCTCATCAGCTTCCTGCGGGACAATGCTGATGTCTTCGCCTGGTCGCCCTCTGATGTACCAGGAATTGACCCTGAGGTCATAGTCCATCGACTCCAGGTGAAGCCAACCAGCCGACCTGTGAAGCGGAAAAAGAGGGGCTCCGCCCCGGAGCGACAACGGGCCGCAGCCGAGGAGGTAGACAAACTCCTCAAAGCCGGCTTCATCCGGGAGGTCTCCTACCCAGATTGGCTCGCCAACATAGTCCTTGTAAAGAAGGCCAATGGGAAATGGCGCATGTGCGTGGACTACACTGACCTGAACAAGGCCTGCCCGAAGGATAGCTTCTCCCTCCCAAGTATCGACCAGCTCGTGGATTCTACCTCAGGACATCAACTGCTGACATTCATGGACGCCTTCTCTGGATACAATCAGATCCGGATGGCGCCGGAAGACAAGGAGAAGACGGCCTTCATCACCGACAAGGGCACCTATTGCTACAAGGTGATGCCTTTCGGTTTGAAGAATGCTGAAGCCACGTATCAGAGGCTGGTCAGCCAAATATTTGAGGACCAGATCGGCCGAAATATGGAGGTCTACGTGGACGACATGCTGGTGAAAAGCCAAGTGGCGGAGCACCATGTGGCCGATCTCAACGAAACATTCTCCAAGCTCAGGAGGTACCGAATGAAACTCAACCCAGCAAAATGCGCCTTCGGAGTCACCTCTGGCAAATTCCTGGGCTTCATAGTGACCCAGCGTAGAGTTGAAGCCAACCCCGAGAAAATTCGGGCGCTGCAGGAGATGACGCCCCCAAAGACAGTCAAAGAAGTACAGCGACTCACTGGACGGGTCGCTGCCTTGGGGAGGTTCGTCTCTCGATCGGGCCGAGCGCTGTCTCCCCTTCTTCAAGATCCTTAAGCGGCCAAAGGACTTTCTGTGGTCAGAAGAATGCCAGCGGGCCTTTGAAGAGCTCAGACACCTTCTGGCCTCTTCCCCCGCTGCTCACCAAGCCTCAGCGGGGCGAGGTCCTCTACTTATACTTGGCCGTTTCCCCGACCGCAGTAAGCTCAGTCCTGGTCCGGGAAGAGGACAAGCTCCAAAAGCCAGTCTACTACATCAGCCGGGTCCTCAGGGATCCTGAGACCCGATATTCTAAACTTGAGAAGACAATTTTTGCCCTTATCATCTCGGCTTGGAGACTCCGCCCTTATTTTCAAGCACATACAATAGTCATACTGACCGACCAGCCTATGAAGCAAATATTGCAGAGGTCGGATCGTGCAGGGAGGATCGCCAAGTGGGCGGTAGAGCTCGGAGAATTCGACCTCGAATATCGGCCCAGGCCGGCCATCAAAGCTCAAGTTCTCGCCGACTTCCTTATGGAATGTACCTTGCCGGACGACCCTGAGCCACCATCTGCGCCTATGGACGGAACCCCGAAGCAACCGTGGGTTCTATATTCGGACGGGTCTTCAGCTTCGGGGGGTAGCGGGGCTGGATTAATCCTCACCAGCCCAGACGGAGTGGTGGCCGAGCAAGCCTTCCGCCTCGAGTTTCCGGCCTCAAACAACGAGGCGGAGTACGAGGCGCTTATTGCTAGGCTTAAATTGGCGAAAGAACTGAAAGTGGAAGATTTGAAGGCCTTCAGCGATTCCCAGCTGATAGTGAGCCAAGTCCAGGGGGACTTTGAAGCGAAAGAGCCATCAATGCAAAAGTATCTTCAAAAAGTGCGGGAACTTACGTCCGCCCTAGGCTCTTTCAACATCCAGCACATTCCCAGAGCGGAGAATCTCAGGGCGGACCTGTTATCCAAGCTAGCGACCTCCCGCATAAGCGAGCTTTCTAAGGAGACGACGCTCGAATATCTTCGGACACCCAGCACGGAGGAACCCGAACCCACCATATGCATCGACTTCGAGCCGAGCTGGATCGACGGGCTCGTCCGTTATCTCCGGGACGGAACCCTCCCTCAAGATGAGATTGAGGCTCGCCGGATCAGGCGTCAAGCTCCACGGTATGTCCTATACGAAAATAGGCTTTATCGTCGATCATTCACTTCTCCCCTCCTCAGATGTCTCCGCCCTTCTGAGGCGGACTATGCCCTCCGAGAGGTCCATGAAGGAATTTGCGGAAACCACCTGGAGGTCGGTCGTTAGCCCATAAGATCCTGCGACAAGGATATTACTGGCCCACCCTCCAGAAGGATGCGACGGACTTCGTTCGGAGGTGCGACCGGTGCCAGCGGAACGTCAACATCCAACGCCGACCTTCGGCCCTGCTGACCTCAATCACCGCCCCCTGGCTGTTTGCCCAGTGGGGAATCGACATTCTGGGACCCTTCCCTCTGGCAACCGGACAAAGAAAATTTCTGGTCGTCTCCATCGACTACTTCACCAAGTGGGTCGAAGCTGAACCTGTGGCTCGGATCACCGAGCATAAGATGCGGGACTTCGTGTGGAAGTCCATTATCTGTAGATTCGGACTCCCCCGTATCCTTATATCCGACAATGGCCGGCAGTTCGACAACGTCCACTTCAGAGAATTTTGCTCTGAGCTCGGCATCGACCACCCGCTTCACCTCGGTCGCCCATCCCCAGACAAACGGGGAAACTGAGGTAACAAATCGTACTATTTTGCAGGGATTCAAGGCCAGGCTTGACCGATCCAAAGGACAATGGGTTGAGGACCTGTTACAACGTCCTCTGGGCTTATCGAACTACATTCCGATTGCCCACCGGCAAGACCCCCTTCAACCTGGCATACGGCACGGAGGCTGTCATCCCACTGGAAATCGGCCTCCCCTTCCCCAAGAGTGGAGCATTATGATCCTGACTCCAACTCTTCTCGGCTCAGAAACAACCTGGATCTCGTCGAAGAGACACGAGAGGTCGCCCGGGTCCGTATGGCAAGATACCAACAAAAAACGGCTCAATACTACAACTCTCGGGTCAAGCCCAAGCTCTTCAAAGTAGGGGACCTCGTCCTCAGGAGGGCCGAGGCCTCTCAGCCAACTGAGCAGGGAAAGCTCGCCCCGAATTGGGAAGGGCCGTATCAAATCGCCCGAGTACAACGACCCGGAGCATACAAGCTGAAATCTCTCGAAGGGACCCCCATTCCGCGAAGCTGGAATTCCGAGAATCTACGAATTGTACTACCATAAGACCCCTAGGGGTTCAAGACAACCAAAAACACGGATTCGGTCTCCTTTTTACATATGATCCGACCATTCCAATAATTAACAGTTATCTCTTCTAACCTTGGGTCGTTTGTGATCCCCAGATTCCTCGGCCAAGGTCGGGATGCCTCGAGGCTCGACCGTAGAGTTCCAAACTCCCTTGACCTCGGGAGGTATTGCAGGACAGCGGAGCATCGACCTGGCGCACGATCCCTCGACTAAGGTCGGGATGCCCCGAGGGTCGACCGTAGAGTCCCAAACTCCCTCAACCTCGGAAAGCGTCGCAGGTCGGTAGCTGCGTTCCAGACCCCCGACCTGGCGCACGATCCTCGACTAAGGTCAAGATGCCCCGAGGGTCGACCGTAGAGTCCCAAACTCCCTCGACCTCGGGAAAGCGTCGCCGGTCGGGTAGCGCGTTCCCAACCCACCGACCTGGCGCACGATCCCTCGATAAGGTCGAGAATGCCCCGAGGGTCCGACCGTAGAGTCCCAAACTCCCCTCGACTCGGGAAGCGTCGCAGGTCGGGTAGCGCGTTCCCAGAACCACCTGGCGCCCGCATCCCTCGACTAACGGTCGGGATGCCCCGAGGGTCGAACCGTCAGAGTCCCAAACTCCCTCGACCGTCGGGAAGCGTCGCAAGTCGGTAGCGCGTTCCCAGACCACCAGACCCTGGCGCACTGATCCCGACTAAGGTCGACGATGCCCCGAGGGTCGACCGTAGATCCCAAACTTCCTCGACCTCGGGAAGCGCTCGCAGGTCCGGTAAGCGCGTTCCCAGACCCACCGTACCTGGCGCACGATCCTCGACTAAGGTCGAGATGCCCCCGAGGGTCGACCGTAGAGTCCCCAAACTCCCCTCGACCTCGGAAAGCGTCGCAGGTCGGTAGCGCGTTCCCCAAACCAGCGACCTGGCGCACGACCTCCCTGACTAAGATCGGATGCCCCGAGGTTCGACCGTAGAGTCCCCAAACTCCCTCGACCTCGGGAAGAGTCGCAGATTGATGGAGATCCCCAAACCCCCTCAACCTCGGCGGGCGCCATAGGGGCTCATGAGAAGCCCAAGCTCCTCAAAAGTCAAAGAATGACTCCGGAAGTTGGCGAGGAGATAAGGCCACCTACTCTGATATGAGGGCGGCAATTTTGGAGACACAAAGGTACATCCTATTTTGATGCTCGCCTTGTTTATATTTTATCTACGTATTGACAGTGAAACCCCGATTGAAATCGGGACTTAATCTGGCCAAGGTCGGATTGCTTCTACAAGTCGGTGGTAAGATTAATCTTCCCGTTGACCCTTGTGCATGCTTCGTCTACCGACGATCTCCACCACAACTCATATAAACCCTTATGGGCAAGGGCCAAATTCAGCCCTCATGCCCCGACTCCGATGTCAACCTGTGAAGATAACCTCAAAGGCCGAGGTGTTCCTTACAGGCCCCAATCCCGCTCGCCTGAATCTCGGCAGAGTCCGAGGGCAATGACTGCGAAAAACCTGGCGACGATGTGACTATTGGCCTAAGCTCCCCTTTGGGGGACAACTTTCTTACGGGCCTGCGCCCCAAGAGCCAGGCTTCAAAGCTTGGCCGAGCACCTCGGTAGCGACCTATATAGGTCTAGCGCGGCCCCACTTGGGAGCCCCGAAGCCCCGAACCCGGAGCCATGAGAACCTAAAAGCCAAACTTGGCGACTCTGCGACCTACGAATCCGAGCTACAGACTGGTGAAAATTTCCTAAAGTCTAAGCTCGGAGCCCCCCTAGCTAGCGTAATTCAGAGTGTTCGGACACTTATACACACCAGAAGAAAGGTAAGACCATAGCCAAAGAACATGTCTTTATTAATATTATCCGAAGGCTCGGACTACGAAGTCGAGAAGTTCGGCAGAAGTACCGAACCTCCGTTTCCGAGTGAAAGAAGGACAGAGAACGAAGAATAAATGTAGAAGTGAAAGAAAAAAGCTTCATTGATGAAAACGCCAAAAGGCTAAGCTACAAAACTAGAAGCCGGCCTTTTTAATAAAGTTTGTAGGCCGACCTCGTTAACAATGAACAGAGAAAAAACCGCAAGTCCTAAGAAGAGCGAGCGGCTTCATTAGCATCACCGCTCCGTCTCACAGGAATGACTGCGGGTCTTCAGTAGGCGCGGGTCTCAGGTCTGACCCGGCGAGAGCGCGGGCCTCAGGGTCTACGGCGGGGGCCTCGGCTGCGCCGCGGGAACAACCTCGCTGGTTTCACGAGGTATGGCCGTCCGCCCTCGCCGGTTCAGCTGCCTCGGCTTCGCCTCAGCAAGGTCCTCCTCGGACACGAGGGCAGCGGGGATATCGTCGTCGTCGGGCCGTACCCGAACCTCATCCTCGGACGGACCGTCGAGAGGTCGAACTGGGGGCATATATCCAGGCCATCTGCTTCTGGAAGTTGTCAAGCCCCGGAGGAACCCGTCCACAGTCTCCTCCTCTAACATATCGCGGAACTCTTCTGACTCCTTGAAGAGTTCCACGGCGTTCTCGGCCCGCTCGAGCGCTCCTCTTCTCCCAGGCCTCGAGCTGCTCGATCTTGAGGCGGAAGACCCCAGCCTCGTACTTCAGACCGCGCGACCTCGGACTGGGCCTCCCCCAGGCGCGCCTCCGAGGCACGCAGGGCCGATTTCGTCAAACGAATGGGCGGCCCTCTCCTCTTCGAGCACCTCGACCACGGCGAGTCGCCCGGCCTCGGTGGCTTCCCTTCGCGCTTCGCTTCGGCCAGCGCGGCCTCCAGCTCAGCGACCCTCTTCTTGGCCGGCTCCAAACTGCCGGCTGAGTCGTCGAGTCTCCGCCTGACAACTTTGGGCAATAACACCAGGGATCGACTCATGGATACGCTGCAAAAGAGGAAAAAAGAAGAAGAAAGCAGCTATAAGTAAAAAGCAGGCAGTGTATCATAAGTTAGTAGCCAATGAGAGGTTAAGGCAATAGCTCACCCGAACAGTATTACAGTAGGTACTGTCGACGATCTCTTCCAGCGACGCCCTCCAGAACTCGGCTCGGTCCGCTGGAAGCAGGCGTGCCGACATACCGCGCGCGCGGGAAGGCCGAGCTCCCCTCAAGGATTGGGGGACCCCCGGCAATAGCTCACCCGAACAGTATTACATCGTGAAGGCCGAGCTCCCCTCAAGGATTGGGGACCCCGGCTCGGCTGACCCCCCGCCTGATCCCTCGGGGAGCTAAGCTCGCGCCGAGCTGGGGACCTCGGGGCCCCCTGCTCGGCCCGGGCTCTGAAGGCCGCAGTCGGGATCACCATCGGTCCTCTCCGCTGGGCGACAGGGGTAGGACGGAGTGGGGCTGCCGAGCCGCATCCGCCGGTATCTGGCGCCCGCCTTCGGGCGTTCCGCAGAGACCCCCCGCCTCCGGGCCTCCCGTCCCGGCCGAGGTGGAAGCAGCGGCCGACTTCGACTTCTTCCGGGGCTGAGGGATGGCCCCGCCGGCCTCGGCCTCCCGCCTCTTCAGCCGAGAAAAGAGGGATGTGCTGCTAGTCGGCATGTGGGGGATGTCTGAAAGCCAAAAAATTTTTTCGAGTGTCAGACCAGTATTAAGCGAAAAGAAGAAATACGGTAAAAATAGGACGAGACAACTATTCTTACCCTCGGGGCGCGCCGAGCTCAAACCCACGCTCGCGCAAGGCCGCCTCCCGTAGGAGCTCGGTTAGGTTGAATCCTTTCCCGAGGGCCCGTAGGGAGTCCAAGACCCTCAGCTCCCTCCCCGAGGATCGGAGAGCCTGTTGAGAGTCTTCAACCAAGGATGCCCCCACCTCGGGTTGAACCCCCACAGCACCTCGGATGCAAGAAAGAAAAATTTTCCTTCCACTCATGAATAGAGGAAGGGGCACCCTGGAAAGAGCGACCATAACCGTCCCGAAAGGCGAAGTATAGCCACTCTGCATCCGCCCGGGTTTTTTCTTTAATAAAAAACACCGGCGGAAAATGCTCACCGAGATCGGAATCCCGTGCGCGAGCACAAGGACAAGAACCGATGATAGTTCTCACGAGTTCGGAGCAAGCTGTGCTGAGACGAGTTGATACTCCACCAGCAAGTTGTTCACAAACTCGTGAACAGGGAACCGCAGGCCGGCCCAGAGCGTCTCGTGGTAAATCGCGATCCGACCTGGGGGCGGCCGCGTCACCCTGTCTTCCGGCCCTGCAGTTTCGAGACGAAACCCCGGGCTGGAAGAAGAAACCGGGAGCGGATTAACTCCAGCTCCTCCCTCGATAAGCTTGGACCCTACCTCCTCCGGACCAAGACCCATTTTTTTCAGAAAATTGAAGTAAACTAAAAGATGAGAGGAGTAGGTAGGAGAAGAAGGGAAACCCTAAAATAACACGGGGCAAGAACCTACGGAAAGAGTCGCCGGAAACTGCTCCGGGGACCGTCGGCAAAGTATCGTTGGGAGAGAGAATGGAGGTAGGGACGACAAAAGCAAAGGGCGACCAAATAGGACTATTAGGGCAGACTCGAGGGGCTTATATAGACCCCCTGACGGCCCGGATTGGCGGGCTTAGTTTCCATCCCCCGTCCAGATCGCGCCAGGTGTCAACCTCCGGAACCCGAAGCACCGCATTCACTCCGGATCAATATCCCGGGTACGCAACCGAGGCGCCGTCCCATCGGATCTCACGGCCTCATCATAGGCCCACTAAACCGGGATCACCTTAAAAGACGAGCGGACATCACCTCCGCTCCCTTCATTTAATAAGCCTCAGGGACACGTGGAGCGCCGAGATAACCCCAGCCTCCCAAATCGTTATTCCGCTAATACGAATCGGAAACGTCCGACTCAGATCATGCCACGTGCTCATTTCGAAGCGCGAACGCGTGCCTATTTAAGGAGGCGGCTTCGATTATAAGGTCGAGGCGCCACCTCATCGGGCCCGGGAGCTCGTTATGAGCTCGCCGTACCAAGCGATCTCGGAGATCTAAAGGCGTAATCATCATCATGGCTGCTTCGAGATACGTAAGGGTGCAGACCCCGTCATAAGTCCGCTGTATAAAGCGATCTCGACGGGCCAAAGGGCGCAGCCCACGCCATAACTACCTCGAAATGCCTAAGGGCACGACCTCATCATAAATCCACCACATGAAGCGACCTCGAAGGTTCAAAAGGCGCGGACTTCGTTACAGAAGCTTAGGGGTGCGGGCGTGATCCCCTTCGACCTCGATAACCACGATAACAACTTCTACTTCCCACGTCTGAGCCTGCAGCTCGAACTCGAAGTCGGGGGGTAGTGTTGGGGAATACGGTTTCCCCCAGTAATACAATAACCCTGCCACCGGAAGACTACGCAGTCGACGACCCCGGACGACTGAGGTCGGCGCCCGACCCAGAACGTCCGATCCCGGATCATCCGACCTAGAGGACTTCCGACCTCAAAGGCTGGTCTTTGTCGACCACCTGCCGCGGCCGTACCTCTCCGAGGTCCGGCCAAGGGCCATATCCTGCCACTGCCCCAGCATTTATTACACATGATCCCGGCAAATCCCCAGTTCACGCAACAATTAATGTGAATCTCCGGCCTACGCACAATTAATATGAATCTCCGGCCTACGCAACAATTAATGCGCGTGGCTCCTTTCATCTACGGATCCTCAGTTCTCCACGGCAAATCAGCTCGGCAGAGTCCTGTCCGCCATGATAAGTCGACCCCACCTCACCGCCGACATCAATGCAATGATTCACCCGATCGCGGACGGCTCAGGTCGTACGACGGCCTTACCTCCGACATCAGTGTAATTATTACCTGTCCGTGCACCAGATCAAGCAACGTGCCGAGCTGTACGACGGCCTTGTCCGGTCACATCGCAGGTAAAACCCCCCCTATAAAAGGGAACCGTGCTTCTCAAGGGTGGGGGAGGGAACAGAGAGGGAGAGAAAAAACACTACTTGCTGCCCTATTTTCTTTGAACACTATTTTTGGCCCCCTCTGACTAAGCATCGGAGGGCCGGGCGGCCGGAAGACCGGGCCACCCGGCTTTTTCTGCAGGCACCCCCGACAGAGGACGCCGGCCCGCCGACGCATCATCCTACCCTCGCGTCCGCCGACAGCTCCCCTCCTCGACGGACGATCGCCCCGGGTCCAAATTTTCCAGCAACATATCCCATGGCATTGGTGATTTCTTCAGGCCCCCAGTTGTTTCTCAGGCATTGTCTAACAAAAACTACTGACCTTCCTACAATTATGAAAGCCTTCTCAGACACGATAGGGTAAAACTAATTCATTTCCTTCTTTCTTTCTATTTTGTCCATCTTTATTTTTTTCTTTTTAATTTCATTCAGTTAATTTTTCTTTTAAGTTCTCATCATCTTGTCCATGTGACTACTAGTGTCAATGGGTGGCATATTCTTCATGATCTATTGAGACCACCAGAAGTAATCATTCCTTTCAAGGATGTTGAGATATTGTGATGTATCTCAACTTGTACATCATACCGATGCGATAAAGGTGCGATATACTGATATTTGCACAAAACAAATGACTGGTAAGGGTCATACGCTCAATCCTGCCCTTCTTTGTCAAGACGTTTTGGTGGTTTAGGGAAACCCCGAACTCAAATAGTTGCTCCCCAATTGCATGAGCTCAAATAGTTCAAATAGCTAGTAAGGTAAGTCTCCTTGTCTTGTAATTGGCCTTCTAGGTTTCAGGGTGAGCTGCTCCGTTGCCCAAAGTTACCATGGCCAAGAGCTCCTAAAGACATTCATTTAGTTTGTTTGACATTATGTTTGAGACCTTAACTGACAAGTCATACTTCATATACATGGGGCATCTTTCGGAATTATGGTTTGATTGGACAAAGTTTGACATTGTTTGATCTTCTTTTGTTTCATGAGAATGCTGCTTACCAGGTGAATTTGTTAGATATTTTTGTTGTCTTCGATGCTCTGACTGGTAAAGGTCTTTCAAAAGCTAGAAATTAGAGTGCTTACTATTAGAATATGCGGGACCTATATGCATGCAATTGTGTGGATTTATGCAAGTCTAGTAAATCTGTTATACAAGTACAAACTATGGCTTTGGTGAAGATCATATAGAGTAACTAATCTTCTTAATTTCAGGCTTGCAAGAAACTTAGGAAAATTGAACTTTCTGATTGTGAAATGAGGATGATAGTGGTATTTTGATGATTAATACAATAATCAAGAGTATGTTACAAGTTAATTCGATACTTCATTTATAAGTCTGTTACTCTCAGTATATTCGTGTAATAAGATAAAGATGCATTTATTGTTTATATGGATGAATCTAACCTTGCGTTGCAGCAAAGTATGGATTGAGTCGACCCCAAGGTTGATTGGGTCGACCCCGGCACATCAAGAAAGCATCTGGTACACTTCTGCAAAAATGGCACGGATGAACAGTAGTTGGGTCGACCCAAGGAAAGCATGAGTCGACCCAAACCTCAAGCCTCTCAAGCCTCAAGAAAGCAGTTCTCTGGAAACACTGAGAAGGTCGACCCAAAGAGGATTGAGTCGACCCAAACTTGAGTCGACCCAAACATTGAGAGGGTCAACCCAAAGGCAATGACATTCAAAATAGGTTCTCTGGAAACCCTGAGAGGGTCGACCCAAGTGGAAGTTGAGTCGACCCAACTGAACCTTAAGTCGACCCAAAAAGATGTTGAGTCGACCCAAGTGAAGGAAGGCTGAATTGCAAGGTTCTGTGGTTCTGAGAGGGTCGACCCAAGGAAAGGTTGAGTCGACCCAAGTGAAAGTTGGGTCGACCCCAGTAAAAGTTGAGTCGACCCAAGCACGGGCAGAAGCATAACGGCTAGTTCTGCAGAAGTACTTTTTGTCCTTCCAACAGTGAGTAACGGCTAATTTTTGAATTCTAACCATTGGGGCTTGTCCAATGGATGAAGGAAACTATTTAAAGTGGCACTATTCATCAGAGAAAATATCCTTTTGCAAAATATCAAAGAGTACACAAGAAAGACAAGTGCCCTAATCTTCTTCATCCAAGTGCTTCATTCAAGAGTAAAAAGAAAGTGGTTGAGCAGATTCCAAGAGTCATTAAGAGCTCCATCCACCCTTGAAGAGTGAAGCATCCTTGACAAAGAAGAGAGAAGTCTCATCAAGTGATAACTATTCTCTAAACTCTTCTTTATAGATTATATTGTTATATTTGCTCATCTAGGAGCTTAAATCTTCTTACTTCTTTTTATTAATCACCTTGTAAAGGTTGTTGGTAAGCCCGCAAAACCAACGGTGTAGGTTGATTGGTGAACCCGTAAAACCAATTGTAAAGGTTCGTTGGTGAGCCCGGAAAACCAACATAGGTTCGTTGGTGAGCCCGTAAAACCAACATAAGTTTTTGGTGAACCCGGAAAACCAAAGTGTAAAGGTTTTTGGATTGTGAGCCCGGAAACAATCCAACTGTAATCCGCAGGATTATAGTGAATTCACAAGGGGTCGCTTGAGGAGTGGACGTAGGTGCTTAGGAGAGCACCGAACACTATATTTCTTGTGTGTTTGCATTGTGTTTTTTGTCTTACTTTTACTACAATATTACTTACATCAATTAACTCGATTAAGGAATCAAAAAGTTAGAAAAACCAATTCACCCCCCCCTCTTGGCTTGTCACCTTAGGCAACATGAAAGATATGCATCCTGCGAACCTTGCCCGATGTGCTTTGGTTCAATTCATCTTTCCAGGATTAAGGCGGGTCTCTCCACTTCTTAGTTCATTATAATGTGATTTTCATCCACCTTTAAATTAGATTCATGGCGATCTTACAATGAAGAGGCTGGTTTATGGAGCCCAGGCAGAGGCGGCAATAGGTATTGGGTTCGATGATTTCATTGCTGAAGCATTGAGAGGCACTGGATTCTACCAGAAGGCCTACTTGGAGATTCAAAGAGCTGATGGTAACGAAGCCATCATGGCAGAACAGGCTTTCAAGAAGACCAAGGAGAAGTTCCAGACGTACTGAATGCCTTGAAAGGTTAAGTAGTATCGAACATACCGAATGTCTCCTGAATCTTGGAGCATGAAGCCAACTCTGGGACAAACTTTCATTGGGTAAAGCTACTTCTGGTGCTCCTTGAGATTAATAAGTGGTTCAATATACACGTCATTTTTCATGCTTAAAGAAGTATTTCAAGTACTGACCCCTTATTTTTCTATGTGATTTGTGGAATGCAAACAATAGTTTCCTCATAGAAAACCAACAGATTGGTTGCCGTGAACTATGGGTTGAACAAATTAGGCATGGGAATTCCTGATACTTAAAAAAATTCCTGGTTCTATGACTAGGTGGAATTTCTCGCAGATGGAAGCCATAGTGCTGCAGCTTCAGCATTAGAAGTCTGCGACCATTATGCAGACTCCCCCAATGATAAAGAACTCAAAACCTGTTGTCATTGTTACTTTGCTTGGACAGAGCTTTCGACTGCGTCAGGCCATTGCAAGACATTGTTAGCGTTGTAGTGGGAGATACAGCAGTGATGAATAGGGCTCGAGTTGAGCTGGATCAGGATGGATAGAAGCCAAACTCAATCCATATTTGTACTGGGTTAAAAAATCGAATCCAAACCTAATGCATTTCCGTTCAAGATGGATCGGATTGGGTATGATATTAACTTTACCAATTCATCGGTTTTTTCCGATCAAATTGGATCAAAAGTAATCTAAATCAAAACTATAATAAACATATATAAATTGATTATCTAATTACATCATAAATATATTATACAACAAAATAACAATATGTAACATATAGACATGATAAAAAAGTACAATCTACATAAGGTTTGATTATTAACCATATAGACTTATAGCTAATGATATAAATTATTGACTGACCATATTACGAAACGAAAATTATACTAGTTTAGGATCGGTTTAGGTTGGTTCAAGTTTAGATCAGGAATTTAGTAATCCAAATCTAATTCATATTTGAAGCAGGTCATGCTTTTGAAATGATGGCTGGTTTATATTTGAAGCAAATGAATTCATCCACTAGCAACCCTAATGATGATATAGAATAAAGTTTTTGTTTTCCCCAAACTATATGAGTTTAGAAGATTATGTTTTAATCAGTGACCATTATTTCTCCCATATAATGGCCCTTATGATGAGATAATAGCAAGATAATAATCAATATTTATCTACATACTGTCAGCGTTAGCATGCCGGGGTATCAATTTACTGTTTTAACGGCCATTGCGGCATTGTAACTACCTGAATGATTGCGGTGCCAAGTCTCGTGCCTCCTACAGGCTCTCTGGAAAGCAATCCCAACTTTATAAAAAGTCACTCCCATCTTTACAGACTTCACAACAGTCGATCACTATTTTCTACCTGGACACGTTACAGCTTCTACAAAGCTGTATGATAATTCGGCCTGACAGAACTTCAGAAAACAATCTGCTTTGCCTAAAATCTATCTGGAAATCAGAGCTCGAGTTACTGATCAAGAAATCGCTCAAGCTGTGTTCCTGAATGGTCTGAAGACTTCCTGCGGCTAAGATTTCTCCAATTTTTCTTACCTTTGGGAATCAAAATAGAATTTCATTCAGCAACTTCTCTGGTTCACAATCTACATGCTCATGGTAGTATCCTGGTCCATAGATTCATCAAGGTAAATCACAAGATGGAAAATATATAATCTCCAAAGACATTATATTATAAGAATACAAATAAAATCAGATATTCAGATATGGATTGAATAGTTCCCTATCTATATCCATATCTGTTTTTCTTTGACGGATATAGATACAGATATTAGTCGAATACTAAAATTTTTTATGTATATCCAGATAGATTTGAATATAAAAATGAATCTGGACGGATATTATCCAATCCACTTTCAACCCTAAGATAAGGGCATTGAAAAGATCCAACACACACGGTTTATCACTCCAATGCCCTCAGTCACCATCAGTGGACTATGCAATACAGGGTTAGAACTTATTCAGTACCCGATTCCCCCACTAGAGAAACTCATTCGATCATTATGTATTGTGATATTAACCAGCTTCTTATTTGAATACTTTCTCAACTGATTGCTATTTACGGACTTATGAATGTCAGCCCAAAAGCAACAACCTAGACCTCTCCACATGTCACTGCACGTTCCACTCCTCCAACAGCCTGCTGCTGGTGTTAGAATAGATAGCGTGCAAGAGATGCCAACGAAAACATAAAAGATTTAGCCCCGACTAGCATTGCTAAGAAGAAAGAAAATTGAGGACTGGCATATGATAGAAAAAGTTAACCTAGAGTAAATGGGTTACCTTACTCCCACTTTTTGCTCCGGAATAAATTAGTCCACCTTACATAGTGGAGTAATCTATTCCTAGGTTAATTGGAGAAAAAAGATTTAGAAGGCAAAAAGTTATGTACCAACTTTTCATAAATACCCATTTCATCACTACCAAAAAAGAAACGCCCATTTTCATCTTTCTGAAAAAATGGTTTAATCCATGTGTTCCAAATAAATGCTTGGCTGAAAGAGGGTGGTGGAATAACGGCTTTTACAATCTTTGATCTTGAATTTAAAAGCACTAACAAAAATCCCTAAATATGTCAATTTATAACCTAACTCTGCCTTTCTACCATCAACAAGGTCCTGGATCAGAGTCCCCTCTATTCCGGAACTCTCCATCTTCCACAAACTTCCACTTTAACCCTCTAAAATGATCTAATCTTAGTATCTAGTCAAGGTAACTTCTCATTTCTGTTCACATGAGCAACCACCACAACCTATCTTCCATCACCTAGCCCCAACTGAATCTTCATTCCAGATCCTTCAATTCAAGTTCAAGAACATCACTTGATCAAAGTTTCCTCAAATCTTTGTTGTACACGCATCTTGATTGCCCACCACTTTGTATACAACACTTCTGCCCACGTTATTTTCTGAACATCACAACCTTTCTTTCACATGACCGACTCAACCAATCTTACATTACATAATCCCCATTTGAATCTTCTTGCCAGATCCTTTGACACAGCTTCAAGCATGCCCCTTGATCAAGCTTCCTTGGATCTTTGTTGCACATACTCCTAACTGCTTTGCACTTGGAATAGAAATTTTCTGGTCTATTATTTCTAAACTTCACAACCTTTCTGTTCAGACAGCGACGACAACCAAATCAATGTCCCATCACCTGAACCCTAACTTAACCTTCTCTTAGGTCAACACCACTTCAAGCACATCCCTTGTTCAAGGCTTCCTTAGACCTTGGCAGCATATGCATCTTGATCGCCCACCACTTTGAATAGAAAAATTCTGGTCATATGACTTTGTTCCATAATTTGCCTTCAAAGCACACTAGTTACTCATCACTCCAGAACTGTGTTGGCACTTTGTCCGTACCATGTTACCTCCAGTCTATAAAAGTGCTTCCATTTATTTTATGACACCCAGCAGAATATATCAAAATATCCACTTTAAGAAGTCCCCCATGCCAGAGACTTGTCTTACAGCTTCACCTATATCAAAGATGAACGAGGTTATGCGTAAGTGATGTTCACCAATCTATGTTAAATCACCCTCGTATTACAATGGATGCTTACAAAGTCTTTCTCATTTAGAAATAGTATACATACTTTGAGATCACTTAGCTTACTAATGTTAGAAATACATCTAGAAAGCCATCAATAATCAATTTAATTAAAAAAACCATGTGCAACAAGATGGAATCTAAAGTTTAGACTGTGGGTGTTAGCACACCTGCATAAAGACTTGCAATCAATAAGCCAGAAATAGGTCTAGAACGTTATGGCACTTTCCTTGATCATGTCCATGTATTCTGCAGGCTCATCTAATCATCACACTTTCATATATAACATTTACACATGCAATAGCATTCCTAGCACACATCTAACTACCTTTCCAATCTATAAAATGCTTTTTCCAATATCACATATCCTAGGAAAAAACTAGCAAATAGAGAATGAAGAACTAAAATGGCAAATTGAAAGAACCAGATTTCCCGTTCTTCTTAATGTATATCAACTTCATGAATGATCCACTCTTTAATTGTAAGTGAAGCAAAGAAATATAAATTACCAATGCAAATGATAGGAAAATTTTGTCAAGCCATTCTAATTGAGAAGCTTTTTGACCATATGATTTGCTTGGCAGCCCAAGTGAATTATGATTGTACCGTAGGAAAATAGATTGAGCATAGTTTGGGCATACTATAACCTATCTTGTGATCAGTGGATTCAACATTGATTGATATGGAATTGCAAAAAACATTGTATCCAAAAAAATAAAGCAGAATGGATCAAGCAAAGGTTCTCATAAAGGTTAAGAAGAGAAGCGCCTAAATGTAAGGTTTAGAATAGTGACAAGAAAGTAGGATTGAATATCCAGAGTAAAGACTGACGATTAAGGTAAAATTTCCAGCAGATTAACATAAGTTATTCTCAATGGCAGCATCACAATAAAAATCATAATATGTGATGGATTGCCTGATACTTTTGTATGTCCAAACACACCACCTTCACCATTTCACCATCAATAAACTGTACGAAATTCAATGAAAATTATAAGAATTAGAAGCCATGGTTGTGAATATCAGCAGATGTTAGCCTCCCTTCGATCAATAGCAAATTTAGCAACACCATTGTACATCACAGATAAAGAAAAACTAGATTTGCTGTTTAATGGAGAACATTTGTCATTCATAGGTTAAAAAGAACTGTACAACACTTTCTGTGCATATAAGAAAACAAAGATAACATCCTTTCAACATAACTAAATCTTATCTACAGAGACGTCTCCAAGCATGCATGAAAAAAATTAGAAGTAATTCTTGAGATAATCACATGAATGCAGGAGGGTAAAAAACATCTAGGTGATGTTTGGCACGCAACTCAAATAACAAGACGGGCTAGTCCGCATACCATTAATTCCAGAAGTAAAATAAATATTACTATTGAATATATACACAAATGATAGCTGTTCTCACCCCTTCTCTTTCCAGGATTCCTCCAGTTCATTGTTTATGAAAGTTTTGGACCACAGCACCAAAGAAAACTGAACTCAAAGAAAACTCACAGAAAGGAGAGGATTTTATAAACAAAGGAGGAAAAGAAAAAGAAAAAAGAAAAATAGGAAAAAGAAAAAAGAAAAGCAGCATTGTTCAAATGTTCTCTATACCTTTCAACAAAACAAAGAAGATCTAACATGCTACCATAAATTAGTAAAAGTATGACAGCTTAAGCATCAAGTTTTTTTCTTTTCTTTTTTTTTCTGTGAAGAAAACCTCTGATCAGCTGCTCCCCATCGACCTAAGCTCCTCAAGTTTCGATTTACCTGCTCATGAACAAGCTCCACCCGCTCCAAAGTACACCTCCAGCTCCAGAATCTGCTGCTCTCTCCCACTTCTCGTCCACCTGCACTGCCCCTGAGCCGCCCGCACTGCTCAGCAGAAGAGGATTCAGCGCCGCTCCCCCATCACCAGCCCCTCCCGGCACACACGGCCCTCCAATGGCATATTGAAGCAGTTCCTTGAACAAAGGCGAGAGGCAGCTCTTCACTGTCTGCTCGATAAGACTGGCATTTGGGATCGGAGCGGATGAGCATGGCGTCTGCTGTACCACGGGGACAAAGACCACCGGAGTAGCCACGGCCACCTCCATCTCCCGCGCCACCTCTCCATCCGATCTCTTTCTCCGAGACATCGACATCATCTGATCGGAGCTCAGCGCGAACGTCCTCGGCGACCTGGACGGGGACAAGATTGCTTCTTTCTTGAAGCTGGAGGTTGGGCGCATTGCAGGAGTCCCGGTTGCGGGTCTTCTTGAAGCTGGGGCTCCAGATCTTGCTGGCGATCTCGAAGGTAGCCTTGTCGTGGGGGCTCTTGAAGACAAACTCCTTCCCGGCCGCGATCCGGCTTACCATGTTGCGGTACTTCTTCTTCAGGCGGCGGAGCTTCTCGACCAGCTGGTTCTTGTTGAATTCCAGCTGAAGGCGGCTCTTGATCTGGTCGTAGAAGGGCCCCGTGTCGTGCTGGTAGTTGGCGTGCGTCGTCCCTCGCTGCGACGTGAACTCCAAGAACCCTTGCAGAATCGTGATCTCGTCCGCATCCGTCCATAGCTTCTGGAATATGCGCCGCGACTCGTCGTACGCCACCGCCAGGGGCTTCCTCTCCTCCCCCGGAGGGGAGATCCTCTGGCGCTTTCCGTCGGGAGAGGCCACGAAGGCGACGCCCCAGGCCCCGCCGCCGGCGCCCGTTCTGGGGATTGGGAAAGGAGGCGGAAGGATTTCGGTTAGGATTGGGGACGGAGGAGGAGGAGGAGGAACGGAGTATTTGCTGGTCTGCGGCAGCGGCGGGGGGCGGAGGGGCAGGCGGCGCCGCCAAGTGGCCGTCGGCGACGACGTCGTCGTCGTACTCCTCGTCGGAGTCGACGCCATCGTCAGAGTCGTCCGTCGACCTCTTCGTCGTAGACGGCGGCGTCGCGCTCGTCGTCTTCGGCGGTGGACGCCATCGTCGTCGTCGTCTTGGCTTCCCGGAGAACAGAGAGTACTGGAGACCAAATTGGGATTAGGGTTTACGGGAATTGGGTGCGATTTATTTGGGGATTAGGGTTAGTGTTAGGGTTAGGGTTAGAGTTGGAGACGGGATGGTTGCATAGGGGCTTGAGACAGAGGCGTTGAAGTCGGTACGGGTGCGTGTCCAGACGTGACGGGAATCGATCTGGAGTAGGATTATGGCCGTTGGATATGAATTTGATGGTCATGATGGGAGATGTGTTGTGGCTGGGCGTACCTAAATAAAAGGGTTAAGATCTTAAAGGAAAAAGCTGGGGGCGGCGAATTCTGCGGGCGGATACGAGCGGACGGGGGTGGGCCTACCGTCTGACGTCTGGGGACAGATCTTGAGCCGTTGGATAGAAGCCTCCTTTCGAACCAAGCCACCTTGAGGCTCCGCTCAACGCAACCCAGCAACGGCAGAGGTTTTGTTTTTTTTTTTTTTTTTTGGGTCAAAAAAGAGTTCATCCTTCTTCTCACGAATCGACCAATAAATAGTGCAATTATCATTTGAGATCCGTACAGTTTGAGAAAAGATAAAATTTGAAGTGTCCTCATATGTACATGAGGCACAATTCCATGGCATCGTGCAAAAGATCCTTCGATGGCTAAGTTAGCCGAACTTATGGAAAGTTTCTGAATGCCTTATATGGCCTCTTATCACTTGATAATGCTTGTAATAGCTTATAATGGCTAACAGAAGGCCTTTCCCTACTCCTTTTTATAGGGTAAGGGTCTCGGCCGTTATTTGAAATCTCGATCGATTCGTGGTTAGCTTGTCATCAATTAGAGGCGTCGTACAGCATAGAGATCAATCCTGCGGGCGGAGAATTCGGGAGATATCTTTTCGAATCTATTCTGAGGGTCTGCCACGTCATTCCAAACGGAGGTGGTCGAGGGAGTTCTTTAATGCATTGTGTGCGCATTCACTCCGAGGCGTTACCTATTGGTATGCGAGGGGCCAGTCATCAATGCTCTGCCCCCTAAGGTGGCTGTCATAATGGTCGGCTTTTAACACCATGATTCAAGAAGATCTGCTGAGGGAGCCTCTGGGTCTGCCACATGGCACGATCTGGCCGCTCGGTGCCCTGGGCATGGGATCCGCGGGATCTTCGACGGGATCAAGATTGACAAGGCTGAGGTCGGCTCGACCTTCAGCGAGGTTCGAGGTCAGCTTGGCCTTCGGCGGGCTGAGGTCGGCCGGACCTCCCTCTTGAGGTCGGCTCGGTCTTTGGCGGGCTGAGGTCGGCCTGGCCTCTGATCGAGGTCGGCCTGGCTCTTAGTGGGACCGAGGTCTGCTCGGCTTTTGGCAAAGCGTCGTTGCCTGCGGTCGAGGGAGCCTCTTCGGCCCACAAGGTTCTGAGGTCTGCTCGGCCGGAATTAGGTGACTCCATGCTAGAGTAGGACGATCCATTTTGCCTCCCATCATTTTGGTAGAAGTATGCCCTAGAGGCCAATATGGCTGACGCATATTTATAATCTAGGACATAAATTTGTACTTGACCCTTATTATTTATTAATAAGATTGGGCATTATTTCCATTCATATTTGTATGTGTCCATGAATCGTCTAAGGAATTAATAAGATGATGACATATATTCTCAAGAGTTGAGAATTTGAGGCATGTGTCATTAGTGATTAATTCCTAAAATGCTCCTAATCGATGGATCTTTACGAGGACGGTGATCAATCCGATGAGATTAGTGCACATATCACTTAGTCAGATGGATGAGTCTCGAGTCCACAGTATGGGAACACTGGAGTGATTGTGCCAATGCTTGATAGAGAACAAGGGTACTAAGCGTGACCAAAGCAAGTAGTCACATGGATGTCTATCCACTCGTCAGTGACATACTTATGCTACAGTTGTATGACTGGTCCTTTAACCTGCGGTACCTCGGCTATTCACTATGAGGTTGTTGTAGTTTAACGAGTACATACACATGGGCCCTAGCCATTTGGGTCCTTATCATACATATTGGCTGCAGTAGGTTCACTGTAGGAATAGGAGTGCATCCAGAAGGGATCTATCGACTTTGATAGATTAGGAGTGATCTTATGTAATTTATGAGACTGAGTTCGATTAAATTCCTGGCCAGGCATTTTGAAAAAGGAGTTTTCCAAATCTCAAACTAGAGTCAAATAAATCTTACATATATTAGATGATGGGGTTTGACGAGTTATCCATAACCTGAAGGGAAAATTTCCCGAGTTGTCCGATAAAATCGAACGCCAGGCATGAAAAATCAGTTTTAAATTTTTTTTTATTTTATTTATAACAATTATAAAAATTTTATATAAAATTACCTCAAGCCCGTAGCGGAAGTTGGTCGAGGTAATTTGAATCTGGATCCCTGAAGGTAGCTCTGCAAGGCCTGGATCTGCAAGCCCTCTACTTCGCACGCACGTCAAGCTTCGCAAGAAGGTTGGATGATGTCTTTACTCGTGCAAAACAATCTTTTGCAAAAGGGACCCTTGGAAGAAAAGAAATCCAGAAAAAGGACCTTCCCTTTTCTCTTTCTTTCTTTCTTCTCTTTCTTTCTTTCTTCGGTTTCTTTTCTCCCGTTTCTTCACAGCACGCCTAAGCCACAGACGCCCGTCTCTTGATCCTGATCACAGAGGGAATAGAAGGGAGGAGAGGACATCGGATCTGGGCCGAGCTCCAAACCACCAGAGAGAAAGGACTCCTTCCTCTCTCTTCTTCTTCTTCTCCACAGAATCAAAAACTCCTACTGTCTGACTATTTTCTTCTCAAGAAAATTCTCATCCTCTCGTCTTCAAGATGATACGGTGGCCTCAAATAGGCCAACGCTAAGAGGAGTTAAGAGGCGCTATTGACCAAGCATTAAAGAATTCATTTATGGATGAATTTCATAACGCTTGTTTCAAAACAAACGGTGGGAAAAAACTAATGAATCGATGAAAACGTGCCAGATTTCAAAGATCTAAATGAACCGGAATGTAGCCGGTTCAAAACCGAACATTCCGGTCCAGACGGCAAGCCGAACGGAGTCCGGATGGTGGCACGTCGTGGCGTTGAACCAAGGACGGAGAAGACTCTGTTTTTGCTCCCAGGCTTCCTTTCCATCGCGGCTCACAAGCATCTCTTAAGGGTCCATGAGCTTAAGGGTCCGTGGGTCCACAGGAGGTATTTAAATGGGATTTAAAAACCAAGTCAGCCGTTAACCATTGAAATGGTTTTAGCCAAATAGGAAATGGGTTAGCCCATTTTGTAATAAAGCAAGCCTATTTGGTTCTAATCCAAATTGACAGCCGATTTAAATGATTTTTGACTCGGAAAAAATTCCACATGAGTCCGACTCATGGGGAATTCAATTGGGTCCAGTTTCGGCTCGATCCAAGTCCGACTTAGATCAGAACAAATACGAAATTAAATCCCACTTAAATCATGATCGAGCCCAATTACACTAATTTAGACCCAATCAAATCCAATCTCAACAATTGAGTCCTGATCAAGTTCCATTACATTAATTGAAACTTGATTGACCCGAATACAGACTTAATTAGTTGTTCATCCATGAAATTTAGCATGTACCTCATGTTCAGTGCTAGCTGAACATAGACAGAACCAAATTCCAAATGACCCACAATTTAATTCTTAATTAAATTGGGTCAAGACCTTCTTACTTAGTTTGACTAATGTGCGTGACTCCGATAGGTTTGAACACTAAGCCGGTAGTACATGGACTACTCCATGCACTAATCGAGGTGACCATCTAGCAATGATACCCGACGTCCGGATAGGTCGAATATGCAAAGCAACATTCAAGAACCTAGACGTATGGTTGTTGCATAATTCATCCCTATGACCATCGATGCTCAAGATGACCTCAGAGTGGACTGTCGAACTCTGGGTCCGGTCATCCATAGTGTATTTCAATTAATCAAATCAAGTTGCCATCACTTGGTTTACCCTGGCCAAGGTTTTACTGAATTGAAATACAGCGAGACATCAACTCCTATAATCTGGAGCGGTCAATCCCATCTTGACTCGTACACAGACTTCGCGAGTACTTGACTGCACCCAGCATCCTTCCGATCCCTGAATTAGAAATTCAGGTCATCCAGTGCCTAAGTACAATGAGTTGCTTGCAAGTCACCGTGACAGTCTCAGGTCTAAGGGGTACTTATGCCCATACGCTTTGCGAGCTAACTCCCGACAGTAGAGTGCTACGCAGGTGAGTCACTGTTCAGTGATGATGTACTCCTACATCTCACCTGTATGCCATACAGTGTCTCCATACTTCTTGGTTTAAGAGGACAACCAACTAAATGACACACAACGACCTATACTTGACATAGCTATTGTCCAATTGACAGCTCATCATTTGGTCGCGAACTGGTTTAAGGACTAAATGATAAAACCTCTTTTATCCACTAAATTAGTCCTAAGGACTTCATCACAATACACAGAAGTTCAATTTGAAGATGTAACACTTGTGATGAATAGAAAATTGCCAGAATAAATTTTTATTCATTTTAATAAAATATATACATAATCCAATTTCTTACAATTAAAAATTGGCTTTGGGACACAATTCCCAACAACTCCCACTTGGACTAAAGCCAATTTGTACAGTATCTTATACCCATCTTCAATTTGTGATAATCGAACTCCTTTACAGAAAGGGCTTTAGTGAATGGGTCAGCTAGGTTCTCCTTTCCATCGATCTTCTGAAGATTGACGTCACCTCGTTCCACAATCTCTCGTACAAGGTGGTAGCGACGCAGAATGTGCTTGGTTCTATGGTGAGACTTTGGCTCCTTTGCTTGTGCAATGGCTCCAGTATTGTCACAATACAAAAGAACTGGACCATTGATTGAGGGAGCAACACCAAGTTGATTTACAAACTTCTTGATCCAAACAGCTTCCTTTGCCGCATCTGATGCAGCAACATACTCTGCTTCGCATACGGAATCGGCTACTGAATGCTGCTTGGAACTTTTCCAGCAGACTGCTCCTCCATTCAGGGTAAACACAAATCCTGACATACTCTTACTGTCATCATGGTCTGACTGAAAACTAGAGTCTGTAAACCCCACAAGTTTTAAGTCAGATTCTCCATAGATTAACCATTGGTCCTTAGTATTTCTTAAATACTTAAGGATGGTTTTCACCACCTTCCAATGGTTCTCACCCGGATCAGACTGATACCTACTCGCTACTGCTAGTGAGTAAGCAACATCCGGTCTTGTACATGTCATGGCGTACATGATAGAACCTATTGCAGAAGCATATGGGATTCTACTCATACGCTCTCTCTCTTCGGAAGTTGTCGGACAATCTTTCTTAGAGAGAGAAATTTCTTGGCCTATCGGAAGATAGCCCTTCTTGGAATTCTCCATGTTGAACCGCTTCAACATAGTGTCGATGTACGTGGATTGGGACAATCCAAGCAACTTCTTAGATCTATCTCTATAGATCTTCATCCCTAAGATGTAGGATGCTTCTCCCAAATCCTTCATGGAGAATTGTGATGACAGCCAAAGTTTCACATTTTGTAATGCAGGAATGTCATTCCCAATTAAGAGAATGTCATCCACATACAACACAAGAAATGTGATCACTGAACCGTTAACCCACTTGTAGACACAAGGTTCTTCTTCGTTCTTAACGAAGCCATATGTTTTTGATAGTTTTATCGAAACGTATGTTCCAACTTCGAGAAGCTTGCTTAAGTCCATAAATGGACTTTTGTAGCTTGCATACTTTGGACTCGTCTATGGATGTGAAACCCTCAGGTTGTATCATATACACCTCTTCTTCCAGCTCTCCATTTAGAAAAGCTGTTTTCACATCCATTTGCCAGATTTCATAATCCATATATGCTGCTATAGCTAGCATGATCCGAATAGATTTTAACATTGCCACAGGGGAAAAAGTCTCGTCATAATCGATACCATAACGTTGACGATACCCCTTGGCAACCAGACGGACTTTATAGGTTTCCACCTTTCCGTCTGCGCCTCTTTTTCTTTTGAAGATCCATTTGCACCCTATGGGTTTTATCCCTTCGGGTGGATCAACTAGTGTCCATACACTATTGATTTCCATGGATTCCATTTCGGATCTCATGGCGTTAAGCCATAACTCAGAGTCGGACCTTTGCATAGCATCCATATAGGTAATCGGATCCTCATTGTTCTCATCAAGCTCATTAGGATCTGCATCTTGGACCAAGAAATTGTAGTATCTGTCCACTTGACGCGGTACTCTACCTGATCGCCTTAATGGTGCTTCTACATTGGGCTCCGGGTTTGATCTAATCGAATCCGGTTCTGTGGGTTCAGTAGTTTGTGTTAAATCTTCCATCTGCTGAGCTTCATTAAGTTCAACCTTAGAGGCAACAATTCCTTCACTAAGGAATTCTTTTTCCAAAAAGGTTGCCTTAAGTCCTACGAACACCTTTTGTTCATCAGGAAGGTAGAAGTAATAACCCCTAGTTTCCTTGGGGTACCCTACAAAATAACACTTATCGGACCTAGGACCAAGTTTGTCAGTTTGAGAACGTTTAACATAAGCCGGACATCCCCAAACCCTAAGGTATGAAAGTGTCGGCTTACGCCCAGTCCATATCTCATATGGAGTCTTCTCAACAGACTTACTTGGAACCTTATTTAGTATTATACACGCAGACTCTAAAGCATAACCCCAAAAAGATACAGGCAGACTAGTAAACCCCATCATGGATCGAACCATGTCTAACAGAGTTCGATTCCTCCTTTCGGATACACCATTGTGCTGAGGTGTTCCTGGAGGGGTCAATTGTGAGAGAATCCCATTCTCCTCTAGATAAGTCAAGAAATCACCAGAAAGGTATTCTCCTCCTCGGTCTGACCGAAGGATCTTAATACTCTTTCCAGTCTGTTTTTCTACTTCATTACGAAATTGTTTGAACATTTCAAATGATTCCGACTTGTGCTTCATCAGATAGACATACCCATACCTGGATAGGTCATCTGTGAAGGTTATGAAGTAGGCATAACCACCTTTGGCACTTACGTTCATAGGTCCACATACATCAGTATGTATGAGGCCAAGAATATCGCTGGCTCGTTCACCCTTTCCAGAAAAAGGTGACTTGGTCATCTTACCCAGAAGACAGGATTCACAAGTTGGCAATGATTCACAATCATTGATTTCTAAAATGCCCTGTTGGGCTAACCTGTTTATCCTATTTTTATTTATGTGACCTAACCGGCAATGCCACAAATAGGCTTCATTGACATTATCTAACTTAGGGCGTTTATTAGAGGTGTACATTACATTCACAGGCAGTGATAGAGTATAAATGCCATATTTCAATTGTCCACGAAAAATTTTAATACTATTCAAAATGATATCACAAAAATTTTCTTTTATTGATAAACAATAACCATTTTTGGCCAAAAGGCCTACAGAGATGACATTCATTAAAAATGTTGGACAATAATGACAATCATCTAATATGACTACTCTAGATTCAAAAACAAGCTGAATGACTCCTAAAGCTAGGACTGGAACTGATCTTCCATCTCCAACGTTCAGGAATCTCTCGTCATTCTTGAATCTTCTACTAACTTGAAGTCCCTGCAACAAATTGCAAATATTAATTGGACTTCCGGTATCCAATACCCAAGTGGTAGAATCATAAATTGAAAAATTACAAGGTGTTATCATATAATTACCTTGTGCAGCAACTGTTTGCTGCTTTTTCTTCTTAGGCCTGTTTGGATCAAGGGACGCTATGTAAGCCGGACAGTTCCGCTTCCAATGACCCATCTTCTTACAGAAGAAGCACTCTGCCTTGCTCTTATTGGCTTTATGCTTCTTAGTCTGGCTGGGCTTAGAGACCCCAGCACGAGCTTTCTGCACCTTCTTCTTCTTTCCTTTCTTAAAGAAAGAAAGTCCTGCAGAAGTCCCACCTACCACATTCACCGACTCCTTTTTGAGTTGGTGATCCTTCTCATAGGTCTGCAGTAAACCTAGCAAACCATGATAGGATACTTCAGGTTTAGTCATTCTATAATGACTAAGGAAGGTCAGGTAGGACTTGGGAAGTGAGTTTAAAATGGCGTCCTTGCCCAATTGCTCGTGCAAAGGAAAGCCAAGTTTACTTAGGCGATCGATTTGTTCGACCATGTACAATACATGATCGGTGACCGATGCTCCTTCCCTCATGCGGGCATTGAATATAGCGCA
Source organism: Phoenix dactylifera (assembly GCF_009389715.1). Lineage (NCBI taxonomy): Eukaryota > Viridiplantae > Streptophyta > Magnoliopsida > Arecales > Arecaceae > Phoenix > Phoenix dactylifera. The sequence goes on from NC_052403.1 coordinate 10,770,141, forward strand.
GGAGGTTTTATGTCGTTCAACATCATCAGGTGTGCCGAAAGACTCCTTCAACATTTGAAGGATTTCCACTGGCTGCGCTTCCTCGAATTTACGACTAAACTCATCATTCATCGAGGCCCTCATGATGCAACGCACTGTAGTGCGATCGTTGAGCCACTTCTGATAAGCGTCTCTGATTGCACGTGGTGCATTGGCTGCAGGTTCCTCAGGTGCAGGATCCGATATCACATACAGGATCCGCTCATGCTCTAATACTATTTTCATCTTTCGATACCAGCTATCGAAGTTAGGTCCATTAAGCTTATCATTGTCTAATAGTGTTCGGAGGGACAATGAGTTAGCCATATCTGAAAAATAAAGGAAAAACCCAACTAATCAGTATATGATTTATTTAATCCTAAAGACTTGGACTTTAGTCTAAAGTTTTCTCCCACTATTTTAATCGAATTAATAGCCTCTACCTTTAATTCGAGGAATTACTTTAATTTTCTAGTGGGTACTAGAATCCGCATAGACTGCATACGGGCCCGAGGAAGGCTCGGCCAACCCATGTGCATCTAAGTGTAGGTACATTACCAATTATTTCTCTAAACAATTTCTAGCAATCAATTTTGCCCCAAGTGGTAATCAGTAGGCGGAGGCCTCCACTGAAAATCCTGGTTAGGTCCAACCATTAATGAACTAACTCGATGATACTACCTAATGTATGATCAGGCCCGAGGAAGGCTCGGCCAACCTAATCACAATTAGATAGCTCAAAAAGCTATCATATAATGAAGGATAATTCCAGTATTTAGAGGAACACCAGACGGAAGCGTCCTGCATGTTCAACTGTAATATTGGACTTATTATCATTCACCTTAATGGGAGGCTATGATCTAGTTATCTATATAACTTTATCATTTTAAGGACCTAATAATTTAGAGGATTTTAAATGATATGTAACACTGACCGATAATTCTAAATCCTCCCACTGACTTCACCAAATCATATAGAGGACTAGCTCTTATTGGTCTATTAGACACCTAAATCAGTCACACTGATTTTTCTTAATGGCATGGGTGAGTGCCAAGTATCAAGGTACCTTAATCAAAACTTGATCGACCAAATTGGCCAGGTAAGAGAGATCATGGGAGGGTTACGCCATTAACCTCTTTCCTAGACACCAACTATGTTGGCCAGGTAAGAGGTAGCCCCAATTAAAAACCATGATCAAATGCCGACTTACCTTAGACACCAATTGGTTTATCAAGTTGATTTAGGTTATCCTTGGGAACTCGGGCTCGACCACTAAGCCACAATCAGATCCAATTGAAATGTTTGGATATGATAAACTACAACTATTGAGTTTGATCATTTTATAAACCTTGATTTAGTCTAGTTCAACTATTGATTAGATTAAATCATGTTTCTTAAGTTAGTCCATTTCAATTTGATTTCATGATTAGGTCTAACCTAGTCAACTAATCTGATTGTGCTAACCCATCCCCAAATCCCATGTTCAAATTTAAATTTTAATTCGAATTTCAAATTTTGAATTTTAAATCTTTATTTGAAATTCAAATTTTAAATTTTAAATTCAACATTTAATTCTTTATTAAATGCATTATGATCATGGATTCAAGGTGTCAATTTATTCCAAATATAAACAATTTATATTTAAATTTTGTGGTCATAATAAATTTAAAACTGAAATTTCATAAACATCAATTATGCATAATTTCACAAAAATAAACTATTTATTTTATGATATAAATTAATCTCAATTTTGTGCTAGGACAACCTTTTCACTATAAGGGGTTAACCTTATAGCAGGACAACCTTATAATTCAGCACAAGATTGATATTTTATCAATAAATCTAGATCTAATCTAAATTTAAAAATTAAATCATGCATAATTCTAGATATTATAGGCCAATTCCATCGGCCAACCTGGCTCTGATACCAGTTGAAGGGAAAATTTCCCGAGTTGTCCGATAAAATCGAACGCCAGGCATGAAAAATCAGTTTTAAATTTTTTTTTTATTTTATTTATAACAATTATAAATATTAAATTTAAATTTTATATAAAATTACCTCAAGCCCGTAGCGGAAGTTGGTCGAGGTAATTTGAATCTGGATCTGGATCTGGATCCCTGAAGGTAGCTCTGCAAGGCCTGGATCTGCAAGCCCTCTACTTCGCACGCACGTCAAGCTTCGCAAGAAGGTTGGATGATGTCTTTACTCGTGCAAAACAATCTTTTGCAAAAGGGACCCTTGGAAGAAAAGAAATCCAGAAAAAGGACCTTCCCTTTTCTCTTTCTTTCTTTCTTCTCTTTCTTTCTTTCTTCGGTTTCTTTTCTCCCGTTTCTTCACAGCACGCCTAAGCCACAGACGCCCGTCTCTTGATCCTGATCACAGAGGGAATAGAAGGGAGGAGAGGACATCGGATCTGGGCCGAGCCCCAAACCACCAGAGAGAAAGGACTCCTTCCTCTCTCTTCTTCTTCTTCTCCACAGAATCAAAAACTCCTTCTGTCTGACTATTTTCTTCTCAAGAAAATTCTCATCCTCTCGTCTTCAAGATGATACGGTGGCCTCAAATAGGCCAACGCTAAGAGGAGTTAAGAGGCGCTATTGACCAAGCATTAAAGAATTCATTTATGGATGAATTTCATAACGCTTGTTTCAAAACAAACGGTGGGAAAAAACTAATGAATCGATGAAAACGTGCCAGATTTCAAAGATCTAAATGAACCGGAATGTAGCCGGTTCAAAACCGAACATTCCGGTCCAGACGGCAAGCCGAACGGAGTCCGGATGGTGGCACGTCGTGGCGTTGAACCAAGGATGGAGAAGACTCTATTTTTGCTCTCAGGCTTCCTTTCCATCGCGGCTCACAAGCATCTCTTAAGGGTCCATGAGCTTAAGGGTCCATGGGTCCACAGGAGGTATTTAAATGGGATTTAAAAACCAAGTCAGCCGTTAACCATTGAAATGGTTTTAGCCAAATAGGAAATGGGTTAGCCCATTTTGTAATAAAGCAAGCCTATTTGGTTCTAATCCAAATTGACAGCCGATTTAAATGATTTTTGACTCGGAAAAAATTCCACATGAGTCCGACTCATGGGGAATTCAATTGGGTCCAGTTTCGGCTCGATCCAAGTCCGACTTAGATCAGAACAAATACGAAATTAAATCCCACTTAAATCATGATCGAGCCCAATTACACTAATTTAGACCCAATCAAATCCAATCTCAACAATTGAGTCCTGATCAAGTTCCATTACATTAATTGAAACTTGATTGACCCGAAATACAGACTTAATTAGTTGTTCATCCATGAAATTTAGCATGTACCTCATGTTCAGTGCTAGCTGAACATAGACAGAACCAAATTCCAAATGACCCACAATTTAATTCTTAATTAAATTGGGTCAAGACCTTCTTACTTAGTTTGACTAATGTGCGTGACTCCGATAGGTTCGAACACTAAGCCGGTAGTACATGGACTACTCCATGCACTAATCGAGGTGACCATCTAGCAATGATACCCGACGTCCGGATAGATCGAATATGCAAAGCAACATTCAAGAACCTAGACGTATGGTTGTTGCATAATTCATCCCTATGACCATCGATGCTCAAGATGACCTCAGAGTGGACTGTCGAACTCTGGGTCCGGTCATCCATAGTGTATTTCAATTAATCAAATCAAGTGACCATCACTTGGTTTACCCTGGCCAAGGTTTTACTGAATTGAAATACAGCGAGACATCAACTCCTATAATCTGGAGCGGTCAATCCCATCTTGACTCGTACACAGACTTCGCGAGTACTTGACTGCACCCAGCATCCTTCCGATCCCTGAATTAGAAATTCAGGTCATCCAGTGCCTAAGTACAGTGAGTTGCTTGCAAGTCACCGTGACAGTCTCAGGTCTAAGGGGTACTTATGCCCATACGCTTTGCGAGCTAACTCCCGACAGTAGAGTGCTACGCAGGTGAGTCACTGTTCAGTGATGATGTACTCCTACATCTCACCTGTATGCCATACAGTGTCTCCACACTTCTTGGTTTAAGAGGACAACCAACTAAATGACACACAACGACCTATACTTGACATAGCTATTGTCCAATTGACAGCTCATCATTTGGTCGCGAACTGGTTTAAGGACTAAATGATAAAACCTCTTTTATCCACTAAATTAGTCCTAAGGACTTCATCACAATACACAGGAGTTCAATTTGAAGATGTAACACTTGTGATGAATAGAAAATTGCCAGAATAAATTTTTATTCATTTTAATAAAATATATACATAATCCAATTTCTTACAATTAAAAATTGGCTTTGGGACACAATTCCCAACATAACCTCCGTCCTATCGGGATCCATAATAGAGGGACTATATCATACGCTAACTTTACCTACAGATTCATACATTCCATTCTGTTGGGTTGCCACTACATACTGCTAGTTGTCACTAGGGGATTGTGAGGCTCACGGGCATTTATCTGATGATCGGTAAATCCTAATGAGTAAAACTGAAATCGTTTCAGTCCACTAAAAGGAGTTTCAGTGATATTGAGATGGGGATCTCAATATATTTCACTACCAGACAGAATAGAACCTATAGAGTCACACACGTAGAGGATTTGATTAGTTAGATTATCGTAATTGTGATTTAGAATCACAATTAGTATCAATTATTAATATGATTAGTGATTGAATTAACCCACTAAGTGTTAGTGAGTTAAAGAAAGAAAAATTGAGTAGAATTGATTGCAATTAGATTGCAATTAGGCTGATTTGATGAGTCAAATCGATTCAAATTTAATTGGATCATGATTGGGTCAAATCATTGGACCTTGATTAGATCAGGGTATATTCTTGGAAATATGCCTTAAGTCGTGTTCACACCATGCGGACTCTAAAGTCTACATAGCATTGTAGGATAAATATGTCTTAAGTCGTGTTCACACCACGCGGACTCCAAAGTCCACATGACACTGAATCATGCATGGTGCCTCCCCTCCTTCTCCTAATTTGATTAGGATTTAGCCGTGGGACACATGGCATGCATCCAAGGGTGGGCGACATAAAGAGATTTTAATCCTCTGGATCAAGGTGCCATGGACACTTAGCATTAATCCTAGGATGGACTAAACCCTAAATGCCTAGTATAAGAAGGAGGGAGGGGAGGCGTGTGAAAAAAAAGGGAGTTCTTCCTCCACGCCAAGGCCCCTCTTCCTCTCCTTTCTCTTCCATGGCAGCAAGGAAAGTTCCTTTCCTTCTCCTCTTCGAAAGCAAGCAAGCAAGGTAGAAGAAGAAGAAAGAGTTTCTTCTTCAAGGAGCAAGGATTGGTTGCTATTCTTCTTCCTTTCTTCTACGACAATTAGGAGAGATCTCTGCAAGGAGCTAGCACCCCGGTGAGATCCTATTCTCTGATTTTCAGATCCTCGTGTGGATACTTGTAGAGGCCGGACATGTGTACGGCTACAAGGAGAACTTATACAACAATCATCAGATTGCGGCGAACATCTACCCGCACAAAGGTAAAGATGAGATCTTTACTTCTTCTGATTTTTGTTTTTGGTTTTGTAATCAAGTTTTTAATCTTAATCCCCTCTCCCTTATGAATTCAAAGAGATCTTTTGGATTATTGAATCCAAAATTTTTTTTGAATTCAACGATCCGTAGCAAGTTCATCTGATGAACGACGCCCCATGCATGATTTCCGTTACGATCATCGCATCGCGCATGGGAAAACACAACAGTGATATTAGAGCCACATTTTTTGGGAGCATGATTAAGATTTAAAAGTTTGATTAAGTCATTATTAGATTTGATTTTTAATTTTAATGCTTGCTAAAATTTTCTGCGCACAGAAATTTCAGATTGCTGAAATTTTTAGCATGCAGATTTTATTTTCTTTGATCTTATAATATTGTTTTTAGAATTGTAATGAGATTGCAATGTTTAAATTCAAGTATTGCATGATCTGAATTTCAGAGGATAGTATTATGAATTAAAAATACAGATTTGAGATTTTCATGCATGAGATGCATGTGGTGATGATCAATGGATCGAACTCTTTTGGTATCAAATTGTAAAGACCTGTGATGTTTGTAATGTCATCTAATCTTTAAATTTTAGATGCCTGTGTGCATCTTAATTTGATGTATTTGAGGGACCTGTGCATCTCATAAAAGGGTTGTAATATTAATTATTATTTCTGGGTTGCAATCTGTGATGTGATGTACGTCAACGGTTGATTGATGATCAAGCATGAGATGCGTGGCGTGATCTGAGCGATTGATGGTGATGGATCAAGGTGTTGATCAGGATCGAATCAAGGGTGCTTAGGATCAGAACAAGAGTTGAAGACGATCTAACCGATTGGCGTACATGTGTTTGTAATATAACCCAAACTGGATCCATAATCATCACCAGTTTAAATTTACAGCTTTTAATTATTGCTTTTAGCATTAATTGATATCTGCCTGCAATGTGCTTTATTTGCATGAGATGCGAATGTGAGCTGAGTTGGGTAGATTATTTACATTAGATGTATGCCCATGAGACCTAAAACCTCCTCAATCAGTCAAGAGTGAACGATACTATTGACTCAAAGATTAATTTTAATGACCATAAAACTTTGAAGTATAATTACTAATATTTGTGTTGCAAGAAGAAAAATAATTTATTTTGCAAGGAATATAGCAAGTTGGAAGAATACAAGAAGGCCTCAAAAGTTCTCAAAAAAAGTTGGAAGAAAGCCACACTTCATTGGCCCAAGTTTCAAGTACAAAGAAATCAAGTTGAGGGACAATTCTAAAGAAAAATTCAAAAGAACAGTCCTCGAGTCGACTTCTGAAAGCTTAGAGTCAACTCTGGTACTTTAGAGTGCCATGGCATAGCGCTATAGTGCTCGAGCCGACTCCAGCTATAGTGCCGAGTTGACTCGCTACAATGCCGAGCCAACTCCTATTATTTGAGCCGACTCACTATCAGTCAGGACAGAAAGCAATTTTTAGCGCTACAATGCCGAGTCGATTCGCTACAGCGCCGAGTCGACTCCAGCTACAGTGCCGAGCAGACTCCTATTCACGAGCCGACTCCTGCTTCAGCTGGATCGACTCGAGCACGCTGGAAGGCATAACAGCTAGTTTTTTCTCAACTCTAACGGCTCTGTTTTTGTCTCTAACGGCTAGATCTTTTATCCACGCCATCCAAAGCTATAAAATCAAGGAGAGGGCAAGGGAAGAAAACAAGAAGTGGGAGAGAACACATAGGAAAAAGATTTCAAAGAGATTTCAAGAGAAATCTTCCAAAAGAACGAAAGAGCCATTCAAAGCAAAAGAGAGAGAAGAAGAGCAGCTGAGAGAATCCCAAAGCTTCCTCTCAAACTGTGTGCTGCCTCAATGATCCTTTACCTCGTGCAAAATCAGAAGAGGGTCAAGTAAAGAAGAAGCCGAGTTCTTTCATCTGCAAAACTTGTTTGAGAAGCTTGTATTTGTTTTAAACTCCTATTCTGATATCTTGTAACTTGATTCAATCAAGGAATTGAATCAAGGGATTAAGGTTTGTTGGTGAGCTAGTGAAAACCAATGTTGTAGGTTTTGGTTGGTGAGCCTTGGAAAAAACCAACTGGGTTGTTTGTGAGCCTGGAAAACAAACGTTGTAAAGGTTTTGGTTGGTGAGCCTTTAGAAAAATCAACTAGGTTGATTGTAAATCCGGAAAACAATCGGGATAGGTTTTGGATTGGTGAGCCTGGAAAAACCAACTTGGGTTCGTTGTGATCCTAAAAATATAACAAGTTAGGTTGTGAGCTTGTAAAACAACCGGACTGTAGTCTTAGGATTATAGTGGAATTTTCAAGAGAGCTTGGAGAGTGGACGTAGATGCAGTTGGCACCGAACCACTATATGTTTGTTGTGTTTGCAATGCTTTCTTTTATTGTTTAATTTTTTTCACTTATTTACTTAGACAAACACCTGATTGAATTGCTCATATTCGCACATCCTTTAGTTGCAATTACATTCAAATTGGTTAACAAAGTTTCGCTTGATAAATCTGTATAAAGATTCATTGAATTGCATGCTTGGGCATACTTAGACAAATCCTTTACCGAGCTTATATATCCTCTGCTTAAAAGTATTAATCTTAATTAGATTATACTTAATCTGTTGCTAAGTTTAAATTCCATTATGCATCCATATAACTTAGCTTAATTAACTGAAAAGTTTGGAAGTAGTTGAAAAGTTTTAAAACTCCAATTCACCCTCCCCCTCTTGGGCTGCATCACTAGACAACAAGTGGTATCAGAGCAGGTGCTCTCTTATTATTTGCAGTCTTAACCGACTAGAGCCAAAGATTATGGCAGCCCCGCATAATGTACTATTCACTGAGGGACTTTCTACAAACAGACCCCCACTATTTGATGAAATAACTATATTCAATGGAAAGCTAGAATGAAAATCTTTATTCAATCACAAAACTATGACCTTTGGATCATCATAGAAAATGGCCCTCACACACTCTCTCAAACTGTTGATAATGAAAAAGACTTAGCACAGTTAAATGCTAATACTATGAATATATTATATTGTGCTATTTATGAAATTATATTTAATAAAATCTCTGCATGCTTATCTGCTAAGGAGATCTGGGATACTTTAGAAAATATTTATGATAAATCCTAGATTAGCTCACATATGCTTCAATTACATACTAATAGTGAGACTGCAGGAAAAGCTTTTGAATCTTCCAATCAGGAAGAAAGAGCAATAAATGAAGAATTCAGTGATGAAACCAAGGATCCATCCTCAAACATCAAAAAAATTCAAAAGCTTCTTAAAGACAAAGAAGAAAAGGAAGCAAGAAGAAAGAAAGAAAGAAATTAAAAGCAAAAAAGCCTTAACCAAGAGAGAGTCAAGCAAGAAATTAAAAGGTAGGAGCAACAATGATGACATTAGCTCCAAAGAACTACAAGAGGTAACTAACTTATGTTTTATGGCACAAAAAGATAAAGTAGAATTTGAATCTAATTTTACACTAAATGAATTTCATAAAGAATACTCTTATGATGAACTATTAAATGCTTTTCATGATTTGTATGGTGAATATAAAAAAAATTGTCTATGAAGAACAAGAATCTTAAAAAGCTAAATCCAAAAATTTCATAAGAAAGAAATTCTATTGCTGAAATACAAGACAAATTAAATTCTAAAAATGAAAGCTTAAGGTTAAATTCAGAAGAATTGATTCAGAAAAATCATAACTTAATTAAAGAAAACAAAAACTTAAGTGAAGAAGTTAACCAATTGAAATCTCTTATTAACAAATTCACTGTAAGTTCAGAAAGATTAAAAATGATGTTTGAAAGCCAACATGCTGTTTTTGATAAATCAAGACTTCGCTTGACTCCCTTGTTTAATAATAAATCTCTAGAGAAAAAGGTTATCAATTCACCAAGCAAACAATCAAATAAGATAACTTATTTCAAACATGAAAAGAATGGGTATAATAACTTTATCTATCATTCTGACATAATTAAATCAAGTGGTAAAGTTATTACAATTAAACAGATTTGGATTCCAAAAGGAACCATACATCCTAACCCTCAAAGACCCAAGCAAGCATGGGTACCTAAAATGAATAACAAAAATTATCTTGTAAATGTGTCAAAGCAGCCCTTGAAACTCATGTGAAACTCTTAACTAGGTGCCATGACACATGACTTAAAAACAAATTTTATTTCATTATATGTGAATGTAATTTCATATCTTGATATGCTTAACTTTGTAAATTCAATTATGCTATTGAATATTTACTAAATGCTTTATATGTATAATAAATTTTATCTCAATAACCTTAGCATGAAATCTTCTAGTGCTTGCATGATGATGAATATGCATAACTTCGTTCTTTGAGTTTTCAAAATCTAAATTCTCTCTCGAGTATAAATGTTTGATGCTGATTTCATGCTTTCATGCTAAAACTTTGCTGACCCAAAGATTGATTTTGATGATCATAAAACTTTGAAGTATAATTACTAATGTTTGTGTTGCAAGAAGAAAGATAATTTGTTTTGCAAAGAACATAGCAAGTTGGAAAAATACAAGAAGGCCTCAAAAGCTCTCAAGAAAAGTTGGAAGAAAGCCACACTTCATTGGCCCAAGATTCAAGTTCAAAAGTGTTGCTGGTCGTCCAAACCGAGAACGATTGGCACAGCGGTGTGAACGGGGTTCCCTTTGAGTTGCTTTGGTTGCGCTCCGCCCTCCGCCGTGAAACCTGCAAGCAAGCCTCGCACCACCACCGGGGCAGTGGGGGCCCTCCGACGATCAAGTCAGAGGAGATCGAAGGAGAAGGAGAAGGAGAAGGAGAAGGTAGCAGGTGAGATGATACTCTGGAAGATATATCTTACCCTCCCCCTTCCCCCCCAGCCTCATATATATCAGGCTGGGGGGTTTTTCCGGGGATTCGTCATCGTGTGGCACGATGGGGCTGCCACTGACATGGCCGTTACAGGGCGTCGTGGGGCAGCGCTGGGTACAGCCATGGCAGGGCATAGTGGAGCTCCGCTTTGTACGGCTGTTACAGGGGATCGTGGGGCAGCGCCGGATACGGCCGTTGCAGGGAGTAGTGGAGCAGGGGGCCGCGGCGTGCCTCAGAGGAACAGTCTGTTGTTGTCGAGAGATTGCCGACTCGGGGTCGGATTGCTGGATCAAGGGGCAGCCGACTCGGGGTCGGGCTGCGGAGCCGAAGATATCCGACCCGAGGTCGGATTGCTGGATCAAGGGGCAGCCGACTCGGGGTCGGGCTGCGGAGCCGAAGATATCCGACCCGAGGTCGGATTGCTGGATCAAGGGGCAGCCGTAGTCTTCCTGGGCGCGCGCGCTGGTCACGTGGGGCATGGTGGCTAAGTTTCCCCGTAACAGTAGCCCCCCACTCCCGAGCTTGGAACCAGGAGGGGAACGGGTGAAGGGAGTGATGCTTCGAGATTGCCGCCATCTCTCGGAAAGGCGCGCGCGCTCCGAGCTTTCCGCCTTCTTTATGGCGTATGGCAGTTGTCGCTGATCTGGCGGTCTGCGGATTTCGGCGGACATCCTTCCTTAATGGCGTCGATTCGCCTTTGAGGCGTGAACAAACTTTCGGCAGCCAGGCGTCCTCTGGCGTCACCGAGGCGTCACCCGCCTTTCCGCCTATTTAACCGGGGGCCCTCCCCCGTCCGCCTTTCTCTTCACAGGCATCTTCAAGTTTCTCCCTTGTGCCGCTGCCGTTGCCGCCGAACTGTTCGTTCGCTCCTCCTTTGACGCTCTCGGAGCCGTTCTTCCTTCCTTTCCGGTGAGTTGCCCCACTCTTCAATTTAGGGCTCTCCGTACTTTCTCCTTTCGTGTTAGTGTACTCCAGTCGTTCCGGTGCCTTCCCCCCTCTTGACCCCGTCCTGACCGTAGGTTCACTGGCCATTAGGGATGGACGAAGTAAGGGCGGACCGCATTCAGTCGGAGCTGGTCCCTGAAGACCTAGATAGGTTCGTGGCCCGGTACCACCTTTCCGAAGCCTGCAACATTACGCTCCCGGGGCCTGAGGAGAGGATGTCCCATCCTCCTCCAGGGAAGGTCGCCATCAATGAGGACATCCTTCGGGCTGGGTTCCGCTTTTCCCCCTCGGACTTAGTCGTGCAGGTGCTTCGGGGTTTAAGAGTGGCGCCGACGCAACTGGTGCCGAACTCATGGCGCACCCTGACGGCCTTCCAGGTTCTCTGCCGCATGCATGAGGTTCCCGCCACCCTGAATGTCTTTTGGGAATGCTACGGCCTGAACGGCCACCCCCGGGACAGAGGGTGGTGGTGCTTCGTGGCGCGGCGAGGGTGCGGCCTCGTCAAGGATGCTCCTTCCTCCATTCACGGCTGGAAGGAGCGTTTCTTTTTCATTGACGTAGATCCCTCTTGGGGAATCGGGACAACCTGGGAGACGCCGATGAAGTCCCCGATCGGCTTATCGAGGTTGTCGAGGGAGGAGTCCGATGGCGTTGCCGTCTTGAGGGGGCTGGTTGCCGAGGGCCGGCTTCCCCCGGTGGCCCGCCTTATTTCCGAGGATGCCTTGGTGAACGTCGGTCTGAGCTCGGTCCCCGCCGACCGTGAGCCCGCCACCACTTCTTTTTTAGCTCTTTTCTCCTCTTTCGTTTCTTCTTTCCATCAGTTTCTCAGTCTCCGACCATCTCGTCCTTTTTGCAGAAATCGACGACGTCATGCGGTCGGACAAGGCGATGGCTGTCAGTAGGGCGTCCCTACTGGAAGCGGTCCGGAGGAAGAAACGGACTCCTCCGAGCGGGGTCCCACCGGCGAAGAAGTCCCGCCAGCAGGCGACTCCGACGCCGACAGACGGGTCCGGACCCACCGATCAGGGGGACGCCGCGGGCTCGGACCGACAGTTGACGCCGTATCAGCCCTCCGGTGATGAGATTACCGCTTTTCCGGAGGCGTCACCCGGGCGCGCCCGAGACGGCCGGGTCGGACGCGATCGGTCCCCAGCCCGGCCTTCGACTCGGTCGGCTTCGGATGATACGAGAAGGAGCGCGCCGAGGCCCCGGCCGAGCGGGACCCTGTCGATTTCTGGAGCGGCCCCCGCCCCGAGCACGGTCAGCATGACTCTCCCCCAAGCAATGGGTAAGGGTAAGGCCGCAGAACCACCGTCCGGCTCCGGGGCGAAGTCGGGGTCAGCCTTCACTTTCGCCGGCGCCCGAAACCTCATCGAGACGGTGCTGCTGGAGAGTGACCGTAGGCGGGTCCGGCAGATGGGGATCCCTGACGTCGGAGCTGCCAGCTGCGTCTGTCTCATGTCGGTGAGTGTTCTTCTGGCCGCTTTCGTCATTTATAGGCTCTATTGATCCCCGCCTGACGCCCTCATTTTTCCTATCTCTTAGCTCGCCCAGTACATGATCCGTCTGGAGGAGAGCCACGAGGAACAGGCGAGGCTTCTGGCGAGGGCCGAGAGCCGACTGAAAGCTGTAGAGGAGGGAGGCCAGGCTGCGGCGGGGAGGACGACCAGGGACCTCGAGACGAGGCTCCAGGTGGCCGAAGAGCGGGTACTCGGCTTCGCCGCCCTCGAGAGGCAACTGTTGGAGACTCAGGAGCAACTCAAGGTTGCCTCGGGTCTCGAAGGCGAGATTAGGAAGGCGGAGGAGCGGGCCGAAGAGCAGTCCCGGAAGGCTGCCGACTTCCGGGAGAGGTGGGAGAAGGCCCAGCAGTCAGCCGACAACGCCCGCAACCGAGCCCGATCTCTTGAAGCCAAGCTGGCCGAATTGGAATCGTCCTTGGAGGAGTCCCGCGTGAGCAACTAGGAGCTTCATTCGCGCCTGGAGGAGGCTGAGGCTGCTCGCATTGCTGCCGAGGCGAAGCACATGGAGGCTCGGGCCGATCTGCTGAGGGTCTCCTCCGAGGCGGACGACCGGATTGTGGCGAAGGTCATGGAGGCGAAAGCTCAGATTACGGAGCGAGCGGAGGCGGCGCTGGCCGAGAAGAGCGCGGAAATCGGGCGTCAGGCGGTACAGGCCTATCGTCAGTCCGCCGAGTTCATCCGTGACATGTCGGACGCGGGGTCCGACTCCTTTGTCTTAGGCTTCGATGAAGGCCTGGCGAGGGTGTCCGCTAGATACCCCGAAATTGACCTGAGTGGGGTCTCCCTCCTCGACTCCCCTTCGATGCCATTGCCTGCTGATTCTCCAACTGTCTCCCTACCCCTTGCGGGTGTGCTCGCCGTTTCCGACCCAGGGGTTCCTCCAAGCTGACCCTCTGTATTTTTCTTTGTTCTTTTCTTTGTATGTTGGCGTTTTGCCATGTTGTATGGGTCTCGGCCCTGGTGCAACGAAAGTTAATGCAAATAGAGTGTTTCCTCATTTCACTTTCATCCTTCCTCTTTTTAACTCTCGGTAGCGCCTCGCCGACTCCTGACTCTTGAAGTTCCTCCGGCGCTAGGCCAGGCATCCGAGGGTTAGGCCTCAGGAAATTCATCCGGCGCTAGGCCAGGCATCCGAGGGTTAGGCCTCAGAAAATTCTTCCGGCGCTAGGCCAGGCATCCGAGGGTTAGGCCTCAGAAAATTCTTCCGGCGCTAGGCCAGGCATCCGAGGGTTAGGCCTCAGGAAATTCATCCGGCGCTAGGCCAGGCATCCGAGGGTTAGGCCTCAGAAAATTCTTCCGGCGCTAGGCCAGGCATCCGAGGGTTAGGCCTCAGGAAATTCATCCGGCGCTAGGCCAGGCATCCGAGGGTTAGGCCTCAGGAAATTCTTCCGGCGCTAGGCCAGGCATCCGAGGGTTAGGCCTCAGGAAATTCATCCGGCGCTAGGCCAGGCATCCGAGGATTAGGCCTCAGGAAATTCTTCCGGCACTAGGCCAGGCATCCGAGGGTTAGGCCTCAGGAAATTCTTCCGGCGCTAGGCCAGGCATCCGAGGGTTAGGCCTCAGGAAATTCTTCCGGCGCTAGGCCAGGCATCCGAGGTTAGGCCTCAGGAAATTCTTCCGGCGCTAGGCCAGGCATCCGAGGGTTAGGCCTCAGAAAATTCCGCTCGTTGGTCGGCCAAGGCTGGCGCAAGCCGAGGCGACCGGTCGGGGCTTCAGGCTAGTCTGCCCCCGGGATGGTCATCGGGTTAGCCTGGCATCCGAGGGCCGAGCCTCGGAGAATTCCGCTCATTGGTCGGCCAAGGCTGGCGCAAGCCGAGGCGACCGGTCGGGGCTTCAGGCTAGTCTGCTCCCGGGATGATCATCGGGTTAGCCTGGCATCCGAGGGCCGAGCCTCGGAAAATTCCGCTCGTTGGTCTGCCAAGGCTGGCGCAAGCCGAGGTGACCGGTCGGGGCTTCAGGCTAGTCTGCTCTCGGGATGATCATCGGGTTAGCCTGGCATCCGAGGGCCGAGCCTCGGGAAATTCCGCTCGTTGGTCGGCCAAGGCTGGCGCAAGCCGAGGCGACCGGTCGGGGCTTCAGGCTAGTCTGCTCCCGGGATGATCATCGGGTTAGCCTGGCATCCGAGGGCCGAGCCTCGGAAAATTCCGCTCGTTGGCCACGCGCCTGTCGCTTGCCGCTCGACGGGATTTCTCCGTGGCCAGCTACGATCGTGTTTCTCCTATTCTCCAAGCGTCGCCTGGGGAACACCAGAAGGGTATTAAATGCTAATTGAGGCGTTACCTGGAAAAATCGGATCGCCAGTTGTGAAGAAAAAATATCCCGCAAAATCCGATAAAATCGGATGCCAGGTCAGAAAATCAGTTTTAAAATTTTATCTATTATTTATAACAGGTATAAATAAATAACATAACTATATTATGTTTACCATACCTCGATCCCGCAGCGGAAGATGGTCAAGGTACTCAGGAACAGAATCTGGTACAGGGCCAAGTGCTGGATCAGATACTGGATCAGATGCTAGATCTGGTACTGGATCGGAAACTGGATCTGGAACTGGATCTGGTGCCGGATCTGGTACTGATGGATCTGGTGCAATGCAAGGCCCGGATGTACGGACCCTCTACTTCACACGCACGCCAAGAAATGCAGGAAGGTAGGATGATGTCTGTATAGTGCAAAAACCCTTTTGCAAATAAGCCCCTGGAAGAAAAGAATTTCAAAAATTCTTTCTTCCCCCTTTTTTTTTTTTTTTTTTTTCCCGTTTCCTTTTCCTCTTTCTTCCCGTTTCCTTTTCCTCTCTTTTCAAGCTACTCAAAAGATCACGAATCTCCCCTCTCCCCAGATCAAATCTCTAGCAAAGAATGAAGAGAACCCCAGCCTATTTATAGGCAAAGAAAAGGCTGAACCAGGGAAGAGAAAACGGCAAAAGGGAAGAGTGAACGCCAAACGTTTCACGATTTTATTGAATTTTTTGAACCGTTTGATTTCAATTAAATCAGTCCTATGTTAAAGAGGTTTCAAAACCGAAGAGACACGTCTCTTCGGATCTTCAAATGGTAGCCGAAAG